>NC_139995.1:47240591-47326078 GCF_964263955.1 Coregonus lavaretus | reverse complement strand
TGACAACACCTCCTCGTCCACAGTAGCTCTTGGATTAATTGATTTACCACCATGTAAGGACCTCCTTAATGACATTAAGCTATGAGAACAGACGAGCATGTGTGTGTGTGTGTGTGTGTGTGTGATATGTGCGTATGCACAATAAGCTCTCACAGTCTACCGTCAGAATTAGACAACTTTCTATCACTGGATTTGAACATTTAACTTTTTGCACCATAGACAGATGCTTACGCACTTCCACCATCGTCCACAATTCCAAGCAAAATCGAAACCCACTTGAAGGGAACAGCGCTCACTGTTGCCCCTGGTGGCCGGGTTCCACATCATCTCCTGAGGTCCTCAGACATGGATGGACGTCTAATACTGACTTGTATCACAGGTGACCTGGCTGTGCGCCTCTATACATCTATGTGCAAACATATTAGAGCTTGTGGCCAACACACAATGTAAGAAGGTATGGATATTTTAGTAGCAAAGTGCGTCAGACAGAGGAAGAGTTTGGTCTGTGTGATTGACTGTTGGCCACGTCTCCTTTTTTCCCTTTAGCTCTGAAAGAAAAGTGTTATTTCTTCAAAAGGCCCATTTGAGAAACCCTGCAAGCCTGTAATTGCTACGGAAAGGCCCGCGATAACTGCCAAAGCAAACACTTGGAGACGGATTTTGAAATACTGTAAACAGCATAGTAACCCACTCACTGTCGAGACCCGAGAAAGGGGTGGGGGGTTACGGATGAAAAGTCAAGCGAGTGAAAATAAAGTGTTTTCAGATTTTCATTTTATAACCAGGCGTACAAAGGACCACATATTAAAGAGAAACAACAACCTCCCTCCACTTTGAAGCCGCCTCCAAAAGAAGTCACTCCTATCAAAACGAGACAGAAAAAGGTAAGAAGAAACGCTTTTCTCGCCCTCTCTCCACATTTCTTCAACAAAGTGAAGAAAGATTGAGATCATGCTGCCGCGGCACGCACAGTCTTTCATCGTTGTCTTTAACGACGGATTTTATTCCCCAAATTGAAATTGTCAAAGCGGCTCCCCTTTGGAGCGTCCAAAATAGTTTATGATCGCCCGTAACCTTTTTTACGTGTTGACACAATATTTTTCTTAAACTGTCAAATAAAAACTGGGGATTATTATTTTAGGGTGACCCCTTTTTCCCTCCGTAATGAAGCGAGGTATGGTCTACAGAGGCAGGGGCCATTAAAACTCAGTCTGGGTTCAGTGCAACTCAACTTAAGTAGTGCACTCCTGTGGGTTTCTTTTTTCTCTTTCGTCTCTCTTTTTTTCTCTCTTCCTCCCCTCCCTTGTAAAAACCAAAATCCCCTGACACCAATTAGAAGGCAAAAACGGAAATCTCCTTCCAAACATGACATTTACAGGCCAGGACTTATAACAGTCTCCCCACCCTCTCTTGCTCTAATGCGCACACACACACACACACAGACACACTCTATCTCTTTCTCTCCCACCATTTTGCATATTTCTTTCACTCACTTATTCCCCCTCTCAAATCCCCACACTCTCACTCCTTTAAGCTGACAGTCTATGATTCTGCAGTGGTGAGGTAAAATACGTAATACTGACTGTGGTCAAATTACTGTGTCCATCCTAAAGCATCCTGCAGTTGGCAGTTTCATTCCTGTGTATTCTCTGTGTCAGTCATCAGGAAGGTGACGTCACTGCACGATGCTAACTCTGTCATTTTGCTACGCTGAAATATTTTACTGTATGTGAAATGCAGTTTCCTTGAGTGTCTCCATCTTGAGAACTACTTGCTTACCAACACTATAGGTCAAAACACATAATGGCTCTCCAAGGAAGTTTCTCGCCAAAACTCTCAAAAGCATCAGAAAAGTGAACAAAATAATTTCATTTCACTACAGCCCTAGCACATTAACTTCAAAAATCCATTCCACAGTGGCTCCCAGACTGTAGCCCAGTTGACTGCCAGACTGCCACCCTCAGTGTGGATTTGTGTCAATCTGGGCCCAAATTACAACTCAATCTGTCTGGTACGACTGGGCTTTAACAAGGCTGAGCCACAGCATTAATTACCATGGAACACATAGTTAGCAAAGCAGCCCAGTGTGTCCCTCCCGCTCCTCCATCCTGTCAGACTCCAGAATGTACACAAAAACACAGTTGGGTAATTACCAATAATTACGTTAATTAGAGAGCTTCTCTCCCTTGGCTCCGATGGCGGCGGCTGTGGTGGTGGCGGTGTCAGCCACTCATAATATTTGAACAAGCAGAATGCAAACATGTTTTCTGGGATTCTGTTAGCTGTTTAAATGTTTTTTGTGATTTAAATTCAACCCCCTGACGAGGTCCGGTTGGTTGATTGGTGTAGGGTGGCCATGAGTGCCAATGCACGGTGCCCTGACTAGAGTCCATTTACGCACCCGTGCATCACACGTTGATGTCATTTTGAAAATGGAATAGCTCCCTGTGTGTTTATGCTAGAGACTTATCGTTTCTTGTAGTGGCTGAGGCTCAATACCCTCTTTCAGACAACATTTATAGTTTATGCCTATTCCATAACATGGGGCTTGTGAAAGCTGACTTTTTCTACACATGAGAGGATCCGGACAAGAAAGTCTTTACAAAATCATTTGTAAAACCCAAACCGTGTGAGCTAAACTAATACTATGTCACCAATATCGAAAGAGGAAACTCTCATGAAGACGGAGGTGTCGGTTGTTCTGCTCTACAATGCACACAAGCTTCAGGGGAGTCGTCTGAATGTAACCCAGTACTAGGCTGTAAGAATTGCAAAATGTCCATAACGTGACCAAACATGTCTAAATTATTTTATATCTCTCAGATATAGGACAGACACTTCAAAACCTTGTTCCTTATGATACATTTTTTGACTTTCTGTTTGCCATTTATGAATGTGTTATTCAATGTGTTCAATGAGTGACTCATTGCAAGCTTACAGAACAGGGCTGCGGACAGCTGAGCAGAAATTGAGGAAAACAAAACTTCCAGAGGACCTATCATCCTTTCAATCCCTCCTCTCTACATTATCTTTCCCTATATACACTGCTAAAGCCACGTTCTATCACTGTACATTTCAAGCTTCTGCCTCTAACCCTAGGAAACTATTTTCAACCTTCTCCTCCCTCCTTAATCCTCCACCCCCGCCCTCCTCCCTCTATACGGATGACTTTGTCAACCACTTTGACAAGAAGGTTGACGACATCCGCTCATTATTCACTCAGACTATTGAATCCACTGGTCCCACTCACACAGAACTACCCTACGGCTTGACCTCTTTCTCCTCCCTCTCTCCAGATGAAATCATGCGACTAGTGATCTGGCCTCCTGACAACCTGACCGCTCCACCCCATCACCTCCTCCCTTCTCCAGACCATCTCTGGAGACCTTCTCCCATTCCTCACTTCTTACATCAACTCATCCCTGACCACTGGCTGTGTCCCCTCTAACTTAAAAATTGTGCTAGTCGCTCCCCTCCTCTAGAAACCAACACTCAACCCCTCTGATGTCAAAAACTACAGACCGGTATCACTTCTTTCCTTTCCAAAACGCTTGAGCGTGCTGTCTCTGACAAACTCTCTCGATATCTCTCTCAGAACAATCTTCTTGACCTTGACCATTCAGGCTTCAAGATCGTTCACCCTACCGAGACTGCTCTTGTCTGTGTCACGGAGGCTCTCTGCACTGCCAAAGCTGACTCTCTCTCTCTCCTCTGTTCTCATCCTCCTAGATCTATCCACTGCCTTCAACACTGTGAACCATCAGATCCTCCTCTCCACCCTCTCAGGGCTGGGCGTCTCAGGCTTTGCACACTCTTGGATTGTATCCTACCTGGCAGGAGAGGATCTGTGTCTGTACCACGTACTCTCACTACTCGTGTCCCCCAGGGCTAGGTTCTGGACCCTCTCCTCTTCTCTCTATACACCAAGTCACTTGGCTCCGTTATATCCTCAAATGGTCTCTCCTATCATTGATATGCGTATGACACTCAACTACTTTTCTCCTTCCCCCCTTCTGACACCCAGGTGGCGACATGCATCTCTGTGTGCCTGGCAGATATCTCAGCTTGGATGTCGGCCCACTACCTCAAGCTCAACCTCGACAAGACGGAGCTGCTTTTCCTGCCGGGGAAGGCCTGCCCGCTCCAAGACCTCGCCATCAAGGTTGACAACACCACTGTGTCCCCCTCCCAGAGAACCTTAGCGTGACCTTGGACATCACCCTTTTGTTCTCTGCAAACATCAAAGCAGTGACTCGATCCTGCAGGTTCATGCTCTACAACGTCCGTAGAGTACGACTCTGCCTCACACAGGAAGCGGCACAGGTTCTAATCCAGGCACTTGTCATTTCCGGTCTGGACTACTGCAACTCGCTGTTGGCTGGGCTCCCCACTTGTGCCATCAAACCCCTGCAATCTATCCAGACCGCTACAGCCCAACTAGTGTTCAACCTTCCCAAATTGTCCCATGTTATCCCGCTCCGCCGCACACTCCACTGGCTTCCACTCAAAAATCGTATCCACTACAAGACCATGTTACTTGCCTATGGAGCAGCAAGAACTGCCCCTCCCTAACTTCAGGCTCTGCTCAAACCGTACAACTCAACCAGAGTACTCCGTTCTGCCACCTCTGGTCTCTTGGTCCTCCCGCTCAGCCCAGTCCGGAACCAGCTTCCCCCTGAAGCTAGGACAGCAGAGTCCCTGCCCATCTTCTGAAAACATTTGACACTACCTCTTCAAAGAGTATCTTAAATAATCCTACAGCCTAACTAACACTTGCACTTTACTATTTTACCTCTTACTAGCTCTGACTTTGCTGATATCTACTTTATTAAGGAAAAATGTACTCACTATGACTGTGATAAGTGGTTGCCCACCTAGCTAGCTTAAGATGAATATACTAAATGTAAATTGCTCTGGATAAGAGCATCTGCTAAATGACTCCAACGGAAATTAAAATCTATAGGCTACAGCAGTAAAGGCCAAATTCAATGTTTCATCAAATCATTTGTATTCATTAATTTTTTATACGTACCGGGGTCCTAAAATTTGAAATCAAATGACTAAATGATACATTTTATGACCATCTTAAAACAATTCCATATGTTAGCTTAGTAGATATTGCGATCTAATGGCTTAGACCGACAGGGGCTAACGACATGGTGATTAAAGTCCTTTCCTTCCTGCGGAATAGCCCTGTAATTTAATAACAATTACATTTTGCTTTGAAAAGTTCAGAGGACTGTAAGAACAATCGGGCAGTTAAATAGTTTTTTAGTTTTTTCTTCTACGTCAGATGAATATCTTGGTGCTCTTACTGCCATGGTTGACAGAAAATAGATAACATTGACCATTTACTGCCCTCCTATGGGGGTGGAGCGGCGCGGTGGATTGGGGGGGAAGCCAGAGTGGTGTCAGGGGGAACTTGCCCTCGAAAGGTTTGTACAAATTACATGTTTTGTTGTCAGTTTCATGAATTAATCCAGGTCATTCTGTTTGTTTCAAAAGATCCAAGAAAATTATCTTATCCAAGAAAATGATATTGGATCTGATTTGAGGCACAGGGAAGCTACACCAAGCCGTTCTCATGCGGAATTTGACTCCTGGGTGCATAACTGCTGGCATCAGATTCCGAGGCCCAGGTGTCATACACGACGGTGGTTGGCCTGATCACCGACGACGAAGAGACAGTCTATAGGGAGGAAGTCAGTGACCTGGCAGTGTGGTGCCAGGACAACAACCTCTCCCTATACGTCAGCAAAACAAAGGAGCTGATCATGGACAACAGGAATCGGAGGGCCGAGCATGCCCCCATCCACATCCACTGGCTTCCTTTTAAGGCTAGGGTTGATTTCAAGGTTTTACTGCTAACCTACAAAGCATTACAAGGACTTGTTCCTACCTATCTCTCCAATTTGGTACCTACACGTACCTGTACGGTCACAAGACACAGGGATTTCTACCGGAGGTATCGTTGGACAGGGCCACATTGTCTCCCTCTCTCTCTCTACCGCACCTGCTGTCTCGACCTCTGAATGCTCGGCTATGAAAAGCCAACTCCTGAGGTGCTGACCTGCTGCATCCTCTACAACCACTGTGATTATTATTTGACTCAGCTGAACGTTTGAACATCTTGAAGAACGATCTGGCCTTGATGGCCATGTACTCTTATAATCTCCACCAGGCACAGCCAGAAGAGGACTGGCAACCCCTCAGAGCCTGGTTCCACTTTAGGTTTCTTCCTAGGTTCTTGCCTTTCTAGGGAGTTTTTCCTAGCCACCATGCTTCTACATCTGCATTGCTTGCTGTTTGGGGTTTTAGGCTGGGGTTCTGTATGCACACTTTGTGACATCTGCTGATGTAAAAAGGCCTTTATAAATAAATGTTATTTGATCGACGGGGCTGTAGTGAACCATGTCGAGAGCTTCACGTTCCTCGGTGTCCACATCACTAAGGAATTATCGTGGTCCACACACACCAACACAGTCATAAAGAATGCACGACAATGCCGCTTCCCCCTCAGAAGGCTGAACATTTTTGTTATGGGCCCTCACATCCTCAAATAGTTATACAGCTGCACCATTGAGAGCATCTTCACTGGCTGCATTGACTGGCTGCATCATCGCTTGGTATGGCAACTGCTTAGCATCCGACCGCAAGGCGCTGCAGAGGGTAGTGCGTATGGCCCAGTACATCCAGTGGTGGAAAAAGTACTAAATTGTCATACTTGAGTACAAGTAAAGATACCTTAATAGAAAATTACTCAAGTAAAAGTGAAAGTCACCAAGTAAAATACTACTTGAGTAAAAGTCTAAAAGTATCTGTTTTTAAATGTACTTAAGTACAGTGGTGGAAAAAGTACTCAATCATCATACTTGAGTAAAAGTAAAAAGTAAAAGTAAATGTTATGCATCAAATTCCTTAAATTAAGGAGTGGTGGGAAAAGCACCCAAAAGCCATACTTGAGTAAAAGTAAAAAGTAAAGATACCTTACTGGAAAATGACTCAAGTAAAAGTGAAAGTCACCAATTAGAATACTACTTGAGCAAAAGTCTTAAAGTACCTGATATTAAATAGCCGTAAGGTAAATGTACTTAAGTATCAAAGTAAAAGTATGAAACGAAGAGCCATCAATCCAAAAAGCAAAACAGCCATATCTTTTATTTGGTTTGAGCTTTTCTGAAAGGTAACTGTCTTACGGATACAAGAAGAGCTCAGATAAAAAAATAATGTGGATTCTCCAATAGGCAACACTTCAAAATACATCTCTTACAGACAAAATATAATTATGCCTTAATAATGAAGGAATATAGCCAGTAAACGTAAGCACTTACAATCCCAGTCACTTTGCTTTAGAAAAAACAGCCTATAATAGAACCCTATAAATAAAAATTAAAATGTTGATGAGCTTATCATAAGTACATGTACAGAACTGCACACAACCTCACTGTAGGAATATGAGGACATCACCACTGAAAAAATTGAATTAGAAATCAGTGTGTCAGGTCATGCCTTTGTAACAAGGACACCTATAACTTGTATATTTTAAACATAAATTAACATTTACATTTACATTTTAGTCATTTAGCAGACACTCTTATCCAGAGCGACTTACAGTTAGTGAGTGCATACATTATTTTTTTATACTGGCCCCTGTGGGAATCAAACCCACAACCCTGGCGTTGCAAACGCCATGCTCTACCAACTGAGCTACACCCCTGCCGGCCATTCCCTCCCCTACCCTGGACGACGCTGGGCCAATTGTGCGCCGCCCCATGGGTCTCCCGGTCGCGGCCGGTTACGACAGAGCCTGGATTCGAACTGCGCTGCAGTGCCTTAGACCACTTAGACCACCAAACGCATAAGGCATCCGTGTCCTTGGGCTTGCTAGCGTTAACCTGTCATTACTTGAAGTTGAGGAATTTACGGTTAATCTTCAGTAAAAGCTGGTTTTCAAAGTTTCTGGAATCCAGCCTTGCTCTTCTGGGGCTGAAAACAAGTCCTGCAATGCTGAACAGCCTTTCACAAGCAGCTGATGCAGGTAAGGGTGTGTTTAGCTTCAGAGACAGCTTACAGACTGCCGGGAAGGACTTGAGCAACTCCATATGATCAGCTGAACAGGCCAGGTATCCGTCCAGCTGTTTGGAGCTTTCTTGTGCTTGAAACGTCTTCATAGCAGAGAAGAAGTCCTCCTCATCTGATGAACTGGTGCCATCACCTAGCTGCAGCAAGGGTTCTTCCAGGTGGTCCTTGATGTAGTCCATTCCTGAAATACAAGGAAGATGACAATAGAAATCATGCCGTTATGAGCCTACATTAATCCATCCCCATCTATATAAACCAAGCAACAGGGCTAAGTAGGCTACCCATTGGACTGAACCACAAAGTCAGGATTGTAGTTTAAATGGGTGATTCTCAAATCTATGAAGTGTCAAAATGTACACTACACACAGTTGTTTATGAATAATAAAATACTGTTAATTAACCACGTTGTCTTACCCATTCTGATGGTGGCGTCATCCTTTGTCCACGTTGTTTTGAATTTGGGGAGAAGGATTGCAGCTGCGATCAGCTCAGGGTCGTGAAACGTGGCTGAAGCGCTTCTTCAGTCCCAGTTGTAGCGCATCCACCAGAGGCTTACAGTGCTTCAGGGACAACTTGATTCTATCAAGTTTTGTGACCAGCAGGTTGATAGTTGGAAGTAGCCACCCCATCTGGACATTGGTTTCAGCCTGCAGGATGTTGATGGCCTCTGCGACTGGGCTCATGGTGGCAGCATACTCTGTGAGGAAGGTGAGTTCAGCTGGATTGAACCTATGAAAAAAACCTTATACATTTACATTTAACATTTTTTACATTTTTAGTCATTTAGCAGACGCTCTTATCCAGAGTGACTTACAGTTAGTGAGTGCATACATTATTTTATTTTTCATACTGGCCCCCCGTGAGAATTGAACCCACAACCCTGGCGTTGCAAACGCCATGCTCTACCAACTGCGCTACATCCCTGCCGGCCATTCCCTCCCCTACCCTGGACGACGCAGGGCCAATTATGCGCCGCCCCATGGGTCTCCCGGTCGCGGCCGGCTACGACAGAGCCTGGATTCAAACCAGGATCTCTAGTGGCACAGCTAGCACTGCGATGCAGTGCCTTAGACCACTGCGCCACTTATACAAAGGGGACCACTAACCATTTCACCTGATTTAACTACAGTAATCAATGGCTGGATGAGTAGTTGACTAAATGGATCAATGATAGTGTATGGCTACAACATGTGAAACAGTTATTTGTCCCCAAGCAAAGGGTCAGGAAACAGATTTAGACAACATTCAAGACCTTAAATTATGACAAAATAATACATAATCCTTACTTACATTGGAACCTCGAAGTCTGTGCGGAGAACTCTGACGGCCGCCTCTCCTTTGTCTTTGACGATCCTCAGGAGTCTTTCTACAGCCATGAACCAGGAGTTCCACCTTGTAGCATTCGGGCGTTGCAGCTGGAGATCACAAGCATCTTCTACCGTTTCGTCTGCAAGTGTGGATCTTCTGCATTTGTTCCAAAGTGCTTGGCACTTGCCAAATGTTGAACGGGACACTTTTTTGTAAGCCTCACTGGATGTTGCTTTCAGGGCATGACTGTAGATACTAAGTTGAGTAGGTGACAAGCACAGCGCTGGTGCTTCGGCAGCTGGTACTCAAAACCATAATCTTCATTCAGGATCGTTGCCACATCAACAAACTCCACTTCTTCACTCTCCTCTTGTTCCTGTTCACCATCTTCCTGTCCTGGCTGAGCTGCTTCACCACCCACTGCTTCCACTGCCTCGTTGGCTGAGCTGCTTCACCACCCACTGCTTCCACTGCCTCGTTGGCTGAGCTGCTTCACCACCCACTGCTTCCACTGCCTCATTGGCTGAGCTGCTTCACCACCCACTGCTTCCACTGCCTCGTTGTTTTCATCTTCTCCAAAAACGTGGAAAGCTTTCAAGAAGTTAGAGCCGTTGTCTGTTGTTGTTCTCACAATCTTACCCCAGATTTCAATCTCAGAATGGATGTCATTTAGGGTTCCTGCCAACACATCAAAGGTGTGCGATCCTCTCAACCGTTTACAGGCCAGGGCTGCAGAGCATCTGTTGAGACTGTCAGGGTCTATCCAGTGGGCTGTAACACCAATGAAGCTCCGTCTTCTTGCAGACCAGCAGTCGGTGGTGATGTGGTCAACTCCTCTCATGGCCTCACTCACCTTCTTCTTCATTTTCGTGGAGGCTTCATCAATCCTGGAGCGCAGTGTGGGCCTTGATGAGATATTTGAGTTAGGCTACAGATCCTGGACACACTCTCTGAACGGTTCTTGTTCTACAACAGCGAATGGTTGGAGCCCTTGGACCACATACTTCACCACAGCTTTGTCGATGTATTTTTGAGACACTGTCTACAGTTATGTGCTCTGCTTGATGATGGAGGGAGTCTTAGGGGCATATTTTCTCTTCAGTGTGTTTGCTGTCAGTTCTCCATACTTCTTAAGATGGTGTACATGCGTTCTCTGAAATAAGAAGAAAAGGAAAAGAGAAAGACAGTTACTTAGCAACATAACTACCATCACCAAATACTTAAGGTATAGGATCCTAATTTTAAAGCTATAAACAACAGTAGTTAAGTGAGAGTTTGTGACCACCATTTAATATTACAAAGGTTACGTCAATAACTTAAGTCTACAGTAATTAGCCAGTTAAGAACAACTTTATCAACTAACACAAGGAATAAAATGGCTAGCTAACACCTGAAAGCTATCATTAGTTAGCCAGCTAGCTTTACCAGGTGTTTAGAGAAAAGGTATTTGGTTAGACTAACGTTAGCTGACTAAAATGTGCCCAGATTGTTAACAAGTTAGCTCGTGTCAATTTAGTTAGATTGCGTTAGCTAACAAAGCTTCCGAATCTGGGCACATTTTAGCCAGCTAAAGTAGGTAGCTACTAGCTAGTGAACTATTTAGGTATATAGGATTAGCTAGCATCAACTAACACTGCTTGTTGCATTAGCAAATGTGGGCTAGCTAGGTTAGCTAATGTTAACTAGCATGCTAATGCTAACGTTATTCTAGCTAGCAAGCTAACAGTAGGCTTACCTCAATGTTTTTTTTTAGTTCGAAGGCGAGTTCTTGAACGCTAGTATTTCCTGAACTTTTGGTAAACATAACAGACATTTCATCCGGTAGGGTGAATCCTTCATTCCAAGAAAATAAAACATTTATTTTAGATACAGCCAAGGGTGTTCGTTCTCATCAGGAGGTGGTGGTAGAGCGATGTCGGACATGATTGTATGATTTCGGACACGCTTGGGCAAAGTGCTACTGAGTGGATTACTGTTTTGCAAATGATCGGGGTTTGCAATTTAGTACCCTTGGATTTGCCCAAACTGATGAGGATTGGATCAACTCTGCATGTCGTCTCCTGCTGTATTGCAAAACAAGTTCACCCATGAGTGTGCCGACTTGCCTATGTCGCTTGCATCTTTTTTCCAACAGTCCCCTGTAGCTCAGTTGGTAGAGCATGGCGCTTGCAATGCCAGAATTGTGGGTTCGTTTCCCCCGGGGGGCCAGTATGAAAATGTATGCACTCACTAAAACTGTAAATCCCTCTGGATAAGAGCGTCTGCTAAATAAGTAAAATGTAATGATTCGTTTTTTTCTTCCAGCTTCAGATTGATTTGATTTTGTAGCGAGTAACGAAGGTGTCAGGGGAAATGTATCGGTGTAAAAGTATACTTTTTAAATTTTTTATGTAGTGAAGTAAAAGTAAAAGTCGACAGAAATATAAATAGTAAAGTAAAGTACAGATACCCCCCAAAAATACTTAATTACAGTAACAAAGTATTTCTACTTCGTTACTTTACACAACTGAGTACATCACTTGGGCCGAGCTCCCTGCCATCCAGGACCTCTATACCAGGCGGTGTCAGAGGAAGGCCCTAAAAAATTGTCAAAGACTCCAGCTACCCAAGTCATAAATTGCTCTCTCTGCTACCGCATGGCAAGCGGTACCGATGCAGCAAGTCTGGAACCAACAGGACCCTGAACACCTACCCTGAAGCCATAAGACTGCTAAATAGTTAGTTAAATTGTTAACGAATAGCTAACCGGACTATCTGCATTGACCCTTTTTGCACTAACTCTTTTGTCTCATCACATACGCTGCTGCTACTGTTTATTATCTATCCTGTTGCCTAGTCACTTTATCCCTACCTATATGTACATACTGTATCTATCTCAATTACCTCATACCCCTGCACATCGACTCAGTACTGGTACCCCATGTATATAGCCATGGTATCGTTACTCATTGTGTATTTATTCCCTGTGCTATTATTTTTCTATTATTCTATTTTTTATCTCCCTGCATTGTTAAGAAGGGCCTGTAAGTAAGCATTTTACTGTTAGTCTACACCTGTTGTTTACGAAGCGTGTGACAAATACAATTTGATTTAATTTAATACTTCCCCACAATGCATATCTTTGTTGCTGCAGTTATGCACAGGGACTGCGTTTTCTTTGGTGATTGAGTTGCACTCTCAATAAGAGAATAACAACTACAGATGTAGGATATTAATTTGACCAGTATTGTCTCAGCGAAATAATCCTCCAGCAACAGGATTTGAATGTTTAGTCCATAATTCTTGATCGGTGGTTAGGTTATTAGCTGGATAAAATTATGCTACATGAAAAGTGCAATAGTTTCTAGTTTCAAGTTTTATTAGTCATATGTACAGGATACGCATTAGTGGTGCGCGGGTCAGCTGTTTGTTCACCTGCACCCGCCCGCAATTGCTAATAACCCATCCGCAACTGCCCGACTATATGTGATATAAAGTGAAAATCTGAGGCCCGCACCCGACCCTAACCCACTAATATAGAAAATGTGCTGTAGGCTACAGTCAGAGACGGCAGACAGATTTGTTGACAGCGGGTGTAGGATTTTTTTTGCCTGATTTATATGTTGCCCAATAAGACTAAATAGACCCTTGCTCACCAGAATAATGTCATAAATATAATGAATGCTTCAATCTAGGTGACATTGGTAAAGTTTTCTGTCATCTCTGCTTCTTTTGAGGAGCAAAGCCGTTTAGAAAATGCTATAGTCTAACAAAAAGAAAAAAAGAAAGATTTTCAGTGCAAAATTTCCAAATGACATCAGTTTGACCGGTTGAGACAACCCACCATGGAGCTGGACTAACAGAACCCACCACGGAGCTGGACTAACACAACCCACCACGGAACTGGACTAAGACAGCCCACCACGGAGCTGGACTAAGACAACCCACCACGGAGCTGGACTAAGACAACCCACCACGGAGCTGGACTAACACAACCCACCACGGAGCTGGACTAAGACAGCCCACCATGGAGCTGGACTAAGACAGCCCACCACGGAGCTGGACTAAGACAACCCACCACGGAGCTGGACTAACACAACCCACCACGGAGCTGGACTAACACAACCCACCATGGAGCTGGACTAAGACAACCCACCATGGAGCTGGACTAACACAACCCACCACGGAGCTGGACTAAGACAACCCACCACGGAGCTGGACTAACACAACCCACCACGGAGCTGGACTAACACAACCCACCACGGAGCTGGACTAACACAACCCACCACGGAGCTGGACTAACACAACCCACCACGGAGCTGGACTAAGACAACCCACCACGGAGCTGGACTAACACAACCCACCACGGAGCTGGACTAACACAACCCACCACGGAGCTGGACTAACACAACCCACCACGGAGCTGGACTAAGACAACCCACCACGGAGCTGGACTAACACAACCCACCACGGAGCTGGACTAAGACAACCCACCACGGAGCTGGACTAACACAACCCACCACGGAGCTGGACTAACACAACCCACCACGGAGCTGGACTAACACAACCCACCACGGAGCTGGACTAACACAACCCACCACGGAGCTGGACTAACACAACCCACCACAGAGCTGGACTAAGACAACCCACCACGGAGCTGGACTAAGACAGCCCACCACGGAGCTGGACTAAGACAACCCACCACGGAGCTGGACTAAGACAACCCACCACGGAGCTGGACTAAGACAACCCACCATGGAGCTGGACTAACACAACCCACCATGGAGCTGGACTAAGACAGCCCACCACGGAGCTGGACTAAGACAACCCACCATGGAGCTGGACTAAGACAACCCACCACGGAGCTGGACTAACACAACCCACCATGGAGATGGACTAAGACAACCCACCACGGAGCTGGACTAAGACAACCCACCACGGAGCTGGACTAAGACAACCCACCACGGAGCTGGACTAACACAACCCACCACGGAACTAGACTAAGACAGCCCACCACGGAACTGGACTAAGACAACCCACCACAGAACTGGACTAACACAACCCACCACGGAGCTGGACTAAGACAGCCCACCACGGAACTGGACTAAGACAGCCCACCATGGAACTGGACTAAGACAACCCACCACGGGGAGTGGCCACCGATGTCTCTGAGTGGTTTTGATAAAGCTGAGATTTATGCTCCTCCAGCATTTACGGGCCTTCGCTACATTTCCTATTTAGCCCCTGCGTCAGCCGCTCTGTCTGGACACAGTGCAAGGGGAGGTGGATATCTGTTACAGTCTTCTCCCCACCATCACAAGTTGTACAAAGGCACAAGGACTGAACTCCACAGCTTAACCGACTTTGTATTGAGAGGGATACCCAACAAACATGACATGCACTCTGAAAACAAATACCATCAGTGGCTTATTTTGTGGGAGTTTGGTCCAGCGTAGCTGACATATGTTCCCCATAGTCCAGAGAGGCTTCAGTTGGCGAGAGTGAGGACAATGGGGTGGTGGCAGCAGCAGGGGCAGGGGGGAAGCAGTGTGCTGCTGCGCTTGTCCCCCCTGGCTTATTGAATTACCTAAATGAGCTGAGGAGACCAGAACTGGGGTTCTTAGCCTTTTGAAGTTTACAAATCATTCTGAAGGCTCTGGGGCTGAGGGGGCCGTCGAGAGGGAAGTGGGCTGCCTTTTGATGTTTTAAATAAAAACATCAGGAAACAAACAAACAAGGGGAGCGGGAGGGGGGAGAGGGGAGAGGGGAGAGGGGAGAGGGACAGATGGGGGGGGGGGGGGGGGGGTGTAAGGAAACATAATGTTATGTGTGGACGTGTTTAACTATTGTGGGGACTACCAAAAGTCCCCACATGTATAGTAAACAAACGGACATTTTGTTGGTCCCCACAAGGTCAAATGCTATTTCTAGGGGGTTTAGGGTTAAGGTTAGAATTAGTGTTAGGGTTAGAATTAGGGTTAGGGTTAGGAGCTAGGGTTAGTTTTAGGGTTAGGGTTAGGAGCTAGGGTTAGGTTTAGGGTTAGGGTTAGGGTTAAAGTTAGGTTTTTGGGTTAAGGTATTGTTAGTGTTAAGGTTAGGGTTAGGGTAAGAGTACGGGTTAGGGTTAGGGTTAGGTTTAGGGTTAGGGGTTAGGGGTTAGGGTTAGGGTTAGGGTTAGGGGTTAGGGAAAATAGGATTTTGAATGGGACTGAATTGTGTGTCCCCACAAGGTTAGCTGTACAAGACTGTGTGTGTATGTGTGTGTGTGTGTGTGTGTGTGTGTGTGTGTGTGTGTGTGTGTGTGTGTGTGTGTGTGTGTGTGCGCGTGTCTACAGTCTACAGTATCTGTATATACTGTAAATGTGTGCACATCTGTAGTTGTATATTTTGTATATTTTGTGTGCTTCAGAGAGGAAATGGGTGTCAGAATGGATCTCTGTGGAACTGTGCAACACTCTGTGTGTGTGTACGTGTGTTCATGCTTGCATTCGTGCTTGTGACATTGGTGAACTCTGATGTCTGCTTCATATTTCATCTTACAAAATAGACCATTGAGCAGAAGTGTCACCACATGTCCCTTATGAGGTGCAAGACATCAACTAAACCAGAAAGTGCATTGGTTGGATGATGGCGCTTTGCAACCCTACAGTGGGTTTGATTACCGCATTGGGCATTAGCCTAAATTACCGTATTTTATCTCTCCTTTCCAAACATTTATGGTGACATCTGTGCTCTTTCAAAGACATCTTCTGGCATCACTTACGCAATGCTTAGCTGTATACTGTCACTGAAGTAAAGGTACATGAAACTGAATCACAATGAAAGGAAACTGGACCAATTCCAATGTAATTCAATGCATTAACCAGTGTAGTTACATGTAATTATACAAATTAATTAATATTCTATGTAACTATGAAAGTCGGTGGGGGGAAAATGCAGCCATCACGTTGGCTTGAATGTATCATTTTTGCTTCTTTTGATTCACTGCTTCCTAAATTGTAATTCCCAAAACATCTGACTAAATTTACCTTCCTGTTAGTTCTCCATCATTTATTTGTTTTTACTCAAGTACGCATACCACCAATTCAGATAGTTTCTAATTGATATGGGCTGGATTTGATTACGCAAAAGCAGTTTGTTGTTCGGACGATCAAGGGCCTCTTCCAAGTTATTAAGCATAACTAATTAATTAAGGCGTGGAAATGTGATAAAATGTCTCTGTCCCAGCGAAAACAACATCCATTTTCATAATGGAAAAGCCTGAAATGTAATTAGTGACATAATCATGGCAAAATAAAATAGACTTGATTTAAAACACATTTTCTGTGTTCTGGAAGTCTCCATACTCAACCCATTTCTTAAAACGCACTGTGAATACAATCTTTTGTTTTCCCAAAATATTGACTGTTCTTGATTTTTTTTGTCAGGTACATGACAATGTACTTGTTTATTTAAAACACATGAAAGAAACCTTTTTTTTTTTTTATCCATGCCTGGGACCTGGAAATTGGAAGTTAGAAAGTGAATTCAGTGTAGGCTACAGGACACCAACAACTCAATCAACAACTGTCCAGGGACGTTAAGAATCCAGTTCAACTTTATGACCCGGTGACGCCATATCCATCTCGCTGCAGGCCCCCCTCCCTAACCCAACTCAACCCAACACCTCCCTAACCCAACCCAACCCAACCCCTCCCTAACCCAAACCCTCCCTAACCCAACCCCTCCCTAACCCAACCCAAACCCTCCCTAACCCAAACCCTCCACTTGTCACTCTGTTCTAATCGGACAACAGCATGTCTGGAGGTTCTGAGATTGGGCAGAACCTCACGGGAAATTACCATCCACGGGGCACTACACAAGCCACCAAGGGAGTTGTTCAACGTTGAAACGTGTTTGCTTAGGTTTGCATCTCTTGTGAACATGACCTATTGTAATGAAGCCATCCTTTCCATGTACTGTAGGAGACTTCATGGGTGCTCATGTACCATGTCCATATTCAAATCAAATCAAATCAAATCAAATTGTATTGGTCACATGCGCCGAATACAACAGGTGCAGACATTACAGTGAAATGCTTACTTACAGCCCTTAACCAACAGTGCATTTATTTTAAACAAAAAAAGTAAGAATAAAACAACAACAAAAAAAAGTGTTGAGAAAAAAGGATAGCCTCAATGTTTTTTGTTGTTGTTGGGCACAATAGTCATTGTTTATACTGTGCCTCACTACCACAAATATTGATGACTACAAGAAATGTGTCTTGTCAAAGTTATTCACAGATACACAGCCTTGTCTGCGCCCTCTGGGGTAAATCTTAGGCATGAGCTAGGGGAGCTACTCATCACGCGAGCATAGTTCATAGAACCACCTCTGCTGCATAAGTAATTAAAACATTACAAACAAAGACAATAATAATAATAATACATTTATTTAACTGTCATAGTGCTATACAAATGGGTATAAAGATACTTATGTGCCACTTTAGATATAGTTAGATATAGGAATTAAACCCACGTTTTCTGGCTTACACCCTTTGCAGTAATATATTTAAGCAATAAGGCCCGAGGGGGTGTGGTATTTGGCCAATATAACATGGCTAAGGGCTGTTCATATGCACGAAGCAACATGGAGTACCTGGAGCCTACAGCCCTTAACTGTAGTATAATGGCAATATACCACAAACCCCCTTATTGATATTATAAACTGGTTACCAACGTAATTAGAGCAGCGGTCTGATATACCACAGCTTTCAGCCAATCAGCATTCAGGGCTCGAACCATCCAGTTTATAATATTATTTTAATCACACACAATCTCTCTCTCTCTCTCTCTCTCTCTCTCTCTCTCTCTCTCTCTCTCTCTCTCTCTCTCTCTCTCTCTCTCTCTCTCTCTCTCTCTCTCTCTCTCTCTCTCTCTCTCTCTCTCTCTCTCTCTCTCTCTCTCTCTCTCTCTCTCTCTCTCTCTCTCTCTCCCTCCCTCCCTCCCTCTCTCTGTCTCTGTCTGTCTCTCTCTCTCTCTCTCTCTCTCTCTCTCTCTGCAGTGCCATTTTGTCTCTAGCGGTAGCGGCGGACCTCATGTCTCTTCCCTGCTGCCTGGTGATACCAATGTCCAATGGATCGAGGTTGGGAGTGACATCTGGCAATTTGATGGAGTGGATTTGGTTTCTTGGGGGCAATTCCAGGCCGCTGTCCCTGGGCGCCAAGACCCTTTCTGGTTTGTATATGACTTACATGTGTACGACGGGAGAAAGGGAGGGAATGGTGTGTGTGACTATTGAAGAGAGAGAAAGGGGAAAGCGGTTACTGCAAATGGAAAACAGCAGTCCTCCGCCGTGTACATTAATGCAAGCCTTTCATCACCCCTTCCCCCGAAGCACCGCCTCTCCCCTTATCATTTACTTTAAATACACACATTAGTCTCCTCAATAAAAGCTAATGGCTCTTTATAAAACAGAGGTCTATCTCCAATGAAGGGCCCATTTCCTAGACCCCTCCGAGTCTCCTTTAATCCAAGACAGTGATGCCTGATCCATCCCCCCATAACATAACAGTCTCAACCAGCCCTGGAAAAGGCAACAACAAACAACAGGCAAATATGTCCAAATACGGAGCCTGCTGCTCGCTAACATGGCTATATTGCCCCTTCCTCAAAACAGATGGGAGGTGAAGAGAAATAAGCGGGAGAGAGTGGCTGTAGATACTGCATGTTTGCCTGCTATTCATCTATGGGTTTGAGGATCTTTAAAGGTGAGAAAAATGTACTCCTGAGTAGGCCTAAATTGGGATGATATGTATGGTGTCCATTTTAGGACACCCTCAGCATCAGGTCTCATGGCTAGGTCGAGAATGTTAGCCGTAAGACATCCTTCCTCGTTGAATTATACACAGGTGGTATAGTAAAGAACACCCATAGATGTACAGTGGGGAAAAAAAGTATTTAGTCAGCCACCAATTGTGCAAGTTCTCCCACTTAAAAAGATGAGAGAGGCCTGTAATTTTCATCATAGGTACACGTCAACTATGACAGACAAATTGAGAATTTTTTTCTCCAGAAAATCACATTGTAGAATTTTTTATGAATTTATTTGCAAATTATGGTGGAAAATAAGTATTTGGTCACCTACAAACAAGCAAGATTTCTGGCTCTCACAGACCTGTAACTTCTTCTTTAAGAGGCTCCTCTGTCCTCCACTCGTTACCTGTATTAATGGCACCTATTTGAACTTGTTATCAGTATAAAAGACACCTGTCCACAACCTCAAACAGTCACACTCCAAACTCCACTATGGCCAAGACCAAAGAGCTGTCAAAGGACACCAGAAACAAAATTGTAGACCTGCACCAGGCTGGGAAGACTGAATCTGCAATAGGTAAGCAGCTTGGTTTGAAGAAATCAACTGTGGGAGCAATTATTAGGAAATGGAAGACATACAAGACCACTGATAATCTCCCTCGATCTGGGGCTCCACACAAGATCTCACCCCGTGGGGTCAAAATGATCACAAGAACGGTGAGCAAAAATCCCAGAAGCACACGGGGGGACCTAGTGAATGACCTGCAGAGAGCTGGGACCAAAGTAACAAAGCCTACCATCAGTAACACACTACGCCGCCAGGGACTCAAATCCTGCAGTGCCAGACATGTCCCCCTGCTTAAGCCAGTACATGTCCAGGCCCGTCTGAAGTTTGCTAGAGTGCATTTGGATGATCCAGAAGAGGATTGGGAGAATGTCATATGGTCAGATGAAACCAAAATAGAACTTTTTGGTAAAAACTAAACTCGTCGTGTTTGGAGGACAAAGAATGCTGAGTTGCATCCAAAGAACACCATACCTACTGTGAAGCATGTGGGTGGAAACATCATGCTTTGGGGCTGTTTTTCTGCAAAAGGACCAGGACGACTGATCCGTGTAAAGGAAAGAATGAATGGGGCCATGTATCGTGAGATTTTGAGTGAAAACCTCCTTCCATCAGCAAGGGCATTGAAGATGAAACGTGGCTGGGTCTTTCAGCATGACAATGATCCCAAACACACCGCCCG
The DNA here is from genome assembly GCF_964263955.1 of Coregonus lavaretus. Lineage (NCBI taxonomy): Eukaryota > Metazoa > Chordata > Actinopteri > Salmoniformes > Salmonidae > Coregonus > Coregonus lavaretus. The sequence goes on along the minus strand of NC_139995.1, from coordinate 47,305,668 downwards.
GGCAACGAAGGAGTGGCTTCGTAAGAAGCATTTCAAGGTCCTGGAGTGGCCTAGCCAGTCTCCAGATCTCAACCCCATAGAAAATCTTTGGAGGGAGTTGAAAGTCTGTGTTGCCCAGCGACAGCCCCAAAACATCACTGCTCTAGAGGAGATCTGCATGGAGGAATGGGCCAAAATACCAGCAACAGTGGTTGAAAACCTTGTGAAGACTTAAAGAAAACGTTTGACCTGTGTCATTGCCAACAAAGGGTATATAACAAAGTATTGAGAAACTTTTGTTATTGACCAAATACTTATTTTCCACCATAATTTGCAAATAAATTCATTAAAAATCCTACAATGTGATTTTCTGGATTTTTTTTCCTCATTTTTTCTGTCATAGTTGACGTGTACCTATGATGAAAATTACAGGCCTCTCTCATCTCTCATCTTTTTAAGTGGGAGAACTTGCACAATTGGTGGCTGACTAAATACTTTTTTCCCCCACTGTAGGTCTGACACAGCAAATATTGATGCTGACTCTTCGTTGCATCATATCTTTTCCATATGAATGTCAGTGTTGTTTGATGACTTCCTAATATGGATGCCATATACCTCATTAAACTATGAGCTCTGACTATCAACAGGCGGGTGTCATATTCAGTGTAGAGCTACAACAGTACAAGCTGTGTGTTTCTCAAGGTATGAGACCGACTAGGCAGATTTTTCATACATTACCTGCAATTTATTGTTCAAGATAATCAGTACAGTGTTTGTCCTTTCTCAGACCCAGATTATGCCTACCCGTGGACTAAAATGCATATTCAATTTACATTTACATTTACGTCATTTAGCAGATGCTCTTATCCAGAGCGAGATTCAATAAAGAATGTGTATTAAAGACGGAACAAATATTTAAAATAATATACAGTTGAAGTCAGAAGTTTACATACAACCTTAGCAAAGTACATTTAAACTCAGTTTTTCACTATTCCTGACATTTAATCCTAGTAAAAATTCCCTGTCTTAGATCAGTTAGGATCACCACTTTATTTTAAGAATGTGAAATGTCAGAATAATAGTAGAGAGAATGATTTATTTCAGCTTTTACTTCTTTCATCACATTCCCAGTGGGTCAGAAGTTTACATACACTCAATTAGTATTTGGTAGCATTGCCTTTAAATTGTTTAACTTGGGTCAAACGTTTTGGGTAGCCTTCCACAAGCTTCCCACAATAAGTTGGGTGAATGTTGGCCCATTCCTCCTGACAGAGCTGTTGTAACTGAGTCAGGTTTGTAGGCCTCCTTGCTAGCACACGCTTTTTCAGTACTGCCCACACATTTTCTATAGGTTTGAGGTCAGGGCTTTGTGATGGCCACTCCAATACCTTGACTTTGTTGTTCTTAAGCTATTTTGCCACAACTTTGGAAGTATGCTTGGGGTCATTGTCCATTTGGAAGACCCATTTGTGACCAAGCTTTAACTTCGTGACTGATGTCTTGATATGTTGCTTCAATATATCCACATAATTTTCCTTCCTCATGATGCCATCTATTTTGTGAAGTGCACCAGTCCCTCCTGCAGCAAAGCACCCCCACAGCATGATGCTGCCACCCCCGTGTTTCATGGTTGGGATGGTGTTCTTCGGCTTGCAAGCTACCCCCCCTTTCCTCCAAACATAACGATGGTCATTATGGCCAAACAGTTCTATTTTTGTTTCATCAGACCAGGGGACATTTCTCAAAAAAGTACGATCTTTGTCCCCATGTGCAGTTGCATACCGTAGTTAGGCTTTTTTAAGGCGATTTTGGAGCAGTGGCTTCTTCCTTGCTGAGCGGCCTTTCAGGTTATGTTGATATAGGACTCGTTTTACTGTGGATATAGATACTTTTGTACCTGTTTCCTCCAGCATCTTCACAAGGTCCTTTGCTGTTGTTCTGGGATTGATTTGCACTTTTCGCACCAAAGTACGTTCATCTCTAGGAGACAGAACGCGTCTCCTTCCTGAGCGGTATGACGGCTGCGTGGTCCCATGGTGTTTATACTTGCGTACTATTGTTTGTACAGATGAACGTGGTACATTCAGGCATTTGGAAATTGCTCCCAAGGATGAGCCACACTTGTGGAGGTCTGAGTTTGAAGTTAGGCCTTGAAATACATCCACAGGTCTACCTCCAATTGACTCAAATTATGTCAATTAGCCTATCAGAAGCTTCTAAAGCCATGACATCATTTTCTGGAATTTTCCAAGCTGTTTAAAGGCACAGTCAACCCACTGGAATTGTGATACAATCTGTCTGTAAACAATTGTAGGAAAAATTACTTGAGTCATGCACAAAGTAGATGTCCTAACCGACTTGCCAAAACTATAGTTTGTTAACAAGTAGAGTGGTTGAAAAACGAGTTTTAATGACTCCAACCTAAGTGTATGTAAACTTCCGACTTCAACTGTATATATTTAAAAGAAATATACACTACCTTTCAAAAGTTTGGGGTCACTTAGACATTTCCTTGTTTTCCATGAAAACATACATTAAATTAGTTTGAATAGGACATATAGCAACATGCATAGGAAATGTAGTCATTGACAAGGATAGAAATAATGATTTTTAATAGAAATAATAATTGTGTCCTTCAAACTTTGCTTTCGTCAAATAATACTCAATTTGCAGCAATTACAGCCTTGCAGACCTTTGGCATTCTAGTTGTCAATTTGTTGAGGTAATCTGAAGAGATTTCACCCCATGCTTCCTGAAGCACCTCCCACAAGTTGGATTGGCTTGATGGGCACTTCTTACGAACCATACGGTCAAGCTGCTCCCACAACAGCTCAATAGGGTTGAGATCCGGTGACTGTACTGGCCACTCCATTATAGACAGAATACCAGCTGACTGCTTCTTCCCTAAATAGTTATTGCATAGTTTGGAGCTGTGCTTTGGGTCATTGTCTTGTTGTAGGAGGAAATTGGCTCCAATCAAGCGCCGTCCACACGGTATGGCATGGCATTGCAAAATGGAGTGATAGCCTTCCTTCTTCAAGATCCCTTTTACCCTGTACAAATCTCCCACTTTACACCACCAAAGCACACCCAGACCATCACATCGCCTCCACCATGCTTGACAGATGGCATCAAGTACTCCTCCAGCATATTTTCATTTGGTCTGCTTCTCACAAATGTTCTTCTTTGTGATCAGAACACCTCAAACTTCGATTTGTCTGTCCATAACACTTTTTCCCAATCTTCCTCTGTCCAGTGTCTGTGTTCTTTTGCCCATCTTTTTTTTTTATTGGCTTGTCTGATATATTACTTTTTCTTTGCAACTCTGCCTAGAAGGTCAGCATCCCGGAGTCGCCTTTTCACTGTTGACGTTGAGACTGGTGTTTTGTGGGTACTATTTAATGAAGCTGCCAGTTTAGGAGGCATCTGTTTCTCAAACATGACACTCTAATGTATTTGTCCTCTTGCTCAGTTGTGCACCGGGCCTCCCACTCCTCTTTCTATTCTGGTTAGAGACAGTTTGTGCTGTTCTGTGAAGGGAGTAGTACACAGCGTTGTACGAAATCTTCAGTTTCTTAGCAATTTCTCGCATGGAATAGCCTTAATTTCTCAGAACAAGAATAGACTGACGAGTTTCAGAAGAAAGTTATTTGTTTCTGGCCATTTTGAGCCTGTAATCGAAACACAATTGCTGATGCTCCAGATACTCAACTAGTCTCAAGAAGGCCAGTTTTATTGCTTCTTTAATCAGCACAACAGTTTTCAGCTGTGCTAACATAATTGCAAAAAGGTTTTCTAATGATCAATTAGCCTTTTAAAATTAAAACTTGGATTAGCAAACACAACGTGCCATTGGAACACAGGACTGATGGTTGGCCTCTGTACGCCTATGTAGATATTCCATTAAAAATCAGTCGTTTCCAGCTACAATAGCCATTTACAAGATTAACAATGTCTACACTGTATTTCTGATCAATGTTATGTTATTTTAATGGACAACATTTTTTCTAAGTGACCCCAAAATGTTGAACGGTATTGTGTATATGAGGGATTGGAAATGATGCAGACAATTACATCGATAGCCGCAACAATCTATCTGCAATATTAAAGCTGATATACCCCCTAAAAAATAAAAAATAAATACAAGTATATTATGTGTTTCATGATTGCTTCTCAAAATTGGCCAGTTAGTCTATCTATAAATAGAAGCCCTTTCCCCACTGCATTTAATTACTTTTCAAACAGGCATACAGATAATAAAGACAACTCACAACAAGACATCCTAATCCTTATTGAAAGTGCATTTAAACATATCAACACAGTAAAATAAAAAATTGGACAAAAAATTAGACAAACAGATGCCCAAACAACCTAATAATCAAAGCAGCAAATGATGGTTTGAATACACTTGGAGCGTGTTTTCCCTATATGTGTGACTCCACTACACCATGTTATGCGGGTAACAGACAGCATCATAGCTTCTGTGCTCATGTCTGGCTCCACTGATTTATTAACATGTTGTGGGATACAAGGTTTGCTTTTGGATTTTGCCACATGAAAGCCAAGGTGGAGGTCAATAGCATAGGCCCTACTGTGGCTATGAAAATATTATCTTGAACATGCTGGGCTCAAAGACAGGCATCACATTTTACCCTACCATGATCAAAGGGAAAGTCTCCCCAAAAATGTAAATATGATTTTTCATCACTAGGCAATTTTAGATGCGTCCCAAAGAAAAGTGCATTCCTTGTTCCCCAACAAGAGGGCTGTCTGTCTGTCTCACTCTCAAAGTACATGTTTGAGGTGGCCTTTGGGAAATATGTCTATGGTTAACAGTTTTTTTAGTTTTCCTGCTTTCAAACTTTTAAATCAAGTTGACAACCATAAGCAAGTAAGAGACCCTGCATAACAGTATTATAATAATATTTTCTTTTTTTAAGCCAGGGATGGGCATCTTCTGTTCTTCAAAAGATAGACACTAAAACCCAGACAAAACCAGACTAACTCTAACCCTAACTGCTTGGATTTGGATATAAAAACATTAAAATAAATTCACAGCTATTCTTAAACAGTGGGGGAAAAAAGTATTTAGTCAGCCACCAATTGTGCAAGTTCTCCCACTTAAAAAGATGAGAGAGGCCTGTAATTTTCATCATAGGTACACGTCAACTATGACAGACAAAATTAGATTTTTTCTCTCCAGAAAATCACATTGTAGGATTTTTAATGAATTTATTTGCAAATTATGGTGGAAAATAGGTATTTGGTCAATAACAAAAGTTTCTCAATACTTTGTTATATACCCTTTGTTGGCAATGGCACAGGTCAAACGTTTTCTGTAAGTCTTCACAAGGTTTTCACACACTGTTGCTGGTATTTTGGCCCATTCCTCCATGCAGATCTCCTCTAGAGCAGTGATGTTTTGGGGCTGTCGCTGGGCAACACGGACTTTCAACTCCCTCCAAAGATTTTCTATGGGGTTGAGATCTGGAGACTGGCTAGGCCACTCCAGGACCTTGAAATGCTTCTTACGAAGCCACTCCTTCGTTTCCCGGGCGGTGTGTTTGGGATCATTGTCATGCTGAAAGACCCAGCCACGTTTCATCTTCAATTCCCTTGCTGATGCAAGGAGGTTTTCACTCAAAATCTCACGATACATGGCCCCATTCATTCTTTCCTTTACACGGATCAGTCGTCCTGGTCCCTTTGCAGAAAAACAGCCCCAAAGCATGATGTTTCCACCCCCATGCTTCACAGTAGGTATGGTGTTCTTTGGATGCAACTCAGCATTCTTTGTCCTCCAAACACGACGAGTTGAGTTCTATTTTGGTTTCATCTGACCATATGACATTCTCCCAAACCTCTTCTGGATCATCCAAATGCACTCTAGCAAACTTCAGACGGGCCTGGACATACAGGCTTAAGCAGGGGGACACCTCTGGCACTGCAGGATTTGAGTCCCTGGCGGCGTACTGTGTTACTGATGGTAGGCTTTGTTACTTTGGTCCCAGCTCTCTGCAGGTCATTCACTAGGTCCCCCCGTGTGGTTCTGGGATTTTTGCTCACCGTTCTTGTGATCATTTTGACCCCACGGGGTGAGATCTTGCGTGGAGCCCCAGATCGAGGGAGATTATCAGTGGTCTTGTATGTCTTCCATTTCCTAATAATTGCTCCCACAGTTGATTTCTTCAAACCAAGCTGCTTACCTATTGCAGATTCAGTCTTCCCAGCCAGGTGCAGGTCTACAGTTTTGTTTCTGGTGTCCTTTGACAGCTCTTTGGTCTTGGCCATAGTGGAGTTTGGAGTGTGACTGTTTGAGGTTGTGGACAGGTGTCTTTTATACTGATAACAAGTTCAAACAGGTGCCATTAATACAGGTAACGAGTGGAGGACAGAGGAGCCTCTTAAAGAAGAAGTTACAGGTCTGTGAGAGCCAGAAATCTTGCTTGTTTGTAGGTGACCAAATACTTATTTTCCACCATAATTTGCAAATAAATTCATTAAAAATCCTACAATGTGATTTTCTGGAATTCTTCTTCTCATTTTGTCTGTCATAGTTGACGTGTACCTATGATGAAAATTACAGGCTTCTCTCATCTTTTTAAGTGGGAGAACTTGCACAATTGGTGGCTGACTAAATAAAAAATGTCCCCACTGTATGGAATTGTCATTAACAATAATATGTGAGTATCATACATTGTCATACTAGTAACATATTTTAATATATACTCTCTGAGTCAATCAAAGGTAGAAGTTGTCACACCTTGAAATAAAGGTAATTATAAAGATGACATTTTCGGAGAATGTGGCCACTTGATTTCCAATGTTATGTGTCATATGTTGAGAGGTGATTGGGCAATTGAAGTCAGTTTATTTTTATTTTTAATCTTCAGCTATTGAATTCTATGTCTGCTTTTTATTTAAGAGAGCTCGGTGTTGCCAGCGAATCTGTCTGTCTGTCCAGGCATATTTGTTACTTATTTAGTAGACAAGGCTTGAATTAAAAAAGTGAAGGTAGTGCCTGAGGTAGAATAAAAAATGTCTCATCTAAGAGACGGATCTCAATTTATTGACAGAGTTGCTATGTAGAGGTTTGAGAGGGTGAGCACTAAAATTCATAAATCAAAAGTTAATGACCCATTTAACAGAATCAAATGATTGTCTGAGTGTTTGAAAGGCAGATAGACGATCTAAAGATGACTCACTAGACAGAGCTAATCCATCTACATGGTAGTAGAAGTTGATTTTGTGACGACACACTGCTAGAAATGTAGAACAACTACACATCTGTAGACTCATTTTATTCATTTATTTTCACCAGTCATCATCAAATAACAACATTTTCCTGTCACAATCCCTCCATTTCTCTCTCATCTGTCCCTCTCTGACTGTCACTCTCACTTTGGTACTAGAACCTGGAATGACTGGGAAGGAAATAGAAAATAAGCTGAAACCTGGAGTAGGGCCTTACCCGTGGCATTTGGGGGAATTATAGGGGTTTAGTTCTCTCAACTTGACCCCGGTCCTAATGACTTGTAGTTTAAGTCTTTTGGCTCCTAGCAGGGTGTTGTCCTAACCTCCACTTGTCTGCTGTGTGTCCAAACACAAAGAGAAAGGAAAACAGGGCCCACAGGAGCAGGGGCTTAGCCTCCGCAGCACATTCTCACCAGTGGAGTCTGCTGAGGGGAGGACGGCTCATAATAATGGCTGGAATGGAGTCAATGGAATGGTATCAACCACATGGAAACCACGTTGTTGATGTGGTTGATACCATTCCATTGACCCCATTCCAGCCATTATTATGAGCCGTCCTCCCCTCAGAAGCCTCCACTGGTTCTCACAGCACAGCAGACGCCCCACCGCAGTCTCTCGTTCTTCTCTGCGGCCTGCACAGGTTATACCAGGGTCTCTCTCCCTCTGATGTGGATGGTTTGTTAGATAGCATCATGAGCTCATTAGAATGAGCACAGCTCCTATCCCAGCCTCGGACGCATCCACCTCTACTATGAATGCCAAGGAGGGATCAGGATGAGCCAGCACGGGAGCCGAGGTAAACAGAGCCTTCAGGTGACCATAATAGTTTGCTTTGTTTTAATTTTACTGGACTGATGGCCTGCATCTGATGGTCAGTCTGACGGAAGGTAAGAAGCAGCGGTGAGGGCGGCTGCCTCTCACCCGACTCACCGTCCCTCCCTCCCTCCCTCCACTGAGAAAAGGGGACGTGGTCTTCCAGCTGATGGTGAAACTCAAGTCACACTGCATTATTTCTGCCTCATGCACCAATTCATGTTGTTACTCCTATGACCAGAGAAAGTGAAATATTCCTTGATATTAAAAAAGACACAAGCCACTAATAATAACGACACAAGCTTATCGGAACACTTTGCTATACTCATTAATTGCAGCTGCAATGCTGGTTGTAGCGTGTGGAAGTAGGGAGAACTCACATTTTATGGCTAAAGGTGTTGAACAAAGTGTTGACAGTGCTGAATAACAACTTAAACATGAATTTACACATAAAAACAGCAGGTGAAGAAAACATTTTTTCCGACACAGTTACATTATGTCTGTTTAGAAAGTACAATACAGTCTTCTTTATAGAAAAACAAAACAAATCGTGAAAGATAATTTGCGAGTCTGCCAGTGTGTACTGTCTGTAGGCCTACGTGTAGTTCAAAATGGCTTCCCTCTCACAGGAGTGGTTGCAACCTGTGGAGAATTTGTCTTCGTCAAACAATATTGCCAAAGACGTTTCAAGCCTTTTTCTCCAACCTCTCCTGTAGTTACGACCTCTTCAAAGACGATGAGTAGCGCAGCATCTCTGTGCCTCGACACTAATGGGGTATAATGGCTCTGGAATGGAGAGAGCAAGAGAAAAAAGAGAGAAAGAAAGAGAGAGCATTGGACATGTCAGAGTAGTGTCATTTATGAACAGTCTGCACAATTTTCATATATTCTTTGAACTCGACAGGGTTATTGTGTGATTCCTGTATTAATACTTAAAGTGATGCTCATCTCCAAGAAAAGGTTTGTGATAATTGTATTGACTACCATTCGGTAAAATGGATTTCTCACAAACAAAACATTTGGTATTTTATTTTGCTTATAAGCTGTTACTTCCGGTAGCTGACATTGCCTGGAATTTGTACTTCAACCTCCATTGATTTTAGATGCAAAATCATAACATTTTATAAAGGTGACTCTGACTATGAAGTCCTTGTGACCTGACCAATAGACGTCCTTGTGACCTGTTACAAAATGTGTCCTGTACCAAAACTCTTGTCCTATTTTACGAAAGATGTGTCCTCTTACAACATTTTAATAAAGCAATTCTTCAAATCTTTGCAACAACCTCATAAAGTAACTTGCCATATCCAAAGTGGGAAAATAATCCATATCCAAATAGTTGAGTCATTTAATTTTGATCTTATCTCGCTGGTCTCTGTGAGCAAGGATTTCTTCACACCCTGGGAAACTTCTTGTCTGATTACGACATTATTACCACATTATGAACAATACATTTGGCCGAGGATTATCCACATTAGATTAGATTGTAGATCAGAGCTTCTCAAACCATTTAAGATTTCGCAAAAATGTTCAGGGTCATCCACACAAACATTCTCCCTTGCAGATAAGGAACTTCTGTGAAACCATGAGACTCTTGGGACCTAGTTGATACATTAGTGGGACTTTATGCCATTATTCTAATAGCTCCCACAACCATCACCCTTTACCCCCAATAACGTCAGAGTGGACAGAGGATTTACTCCGGATTACATGGCAGTTCTCATAATAATGTAAAACATATGAGGAGAGCGGACTCCAAACCCACCAATCAGTTACATAGTGCCTCTACCTTTTTAAGTCGTTTGACAACTGACGGTTTGATTTACTCTAAAAGAACTGTAGATGCTCTGTGTGCAACACAGCTCGAGAATTGATTCTCAATTTCATTAGCTGGGCGATAACGAATGTATTATTGACCGCTTTCTTTGCTTGTACAAGACACAAAGACTTTGCAGCCTGTTTGTGCACTTATTTGTTTAAGTTTACAGGTATTTAAGCTCTCGTGTTTCAGTTTACTCTATTGAAAACATTTTGTCTGCGTGGAAAGTTTTGGATGATAATTTGTAATCTGAACATAACTGCAGTCCCAGCCATCTTAAGTACCCTGAGTATAGCTCTGCATCTTGTTTTTGCAACCACCATTTCATACTTTGAAAATAATTCCCATACATATACAGCAATTTGCCAGGCCATGGTAGAAAACATGTTCTTGGGTTTCTGCAAAACATTTATGAGTTATTTGTCTCGTCACATTGCATTTCCATGCCTTAGAAAGTGTGTCCCAAAGCAAACAAAGGTAAACAAAACCCTATTTTATATTTGCATCATATGACAACTCTGGCAGGGAGGTCTGTTATGGTACAGTAGGTTAGCATTACACTAGCCCTGCGCTAACGCTAACATAGCACTCAGCAGATAAACGCTTACCACAGTCTAGCCACCACCTAGTCACTTCAGACCACATGTCCCCACTAAGTGAAACTGAAGCTTGTTGTTCAGCCTGAGAAACCATAGGTAGCTGCTTCAACTATTCCACTTACTAGTGTGTTCCATAAGAAGAAAATAGCTCTTAATACCTTTAAGATATTATATAACGATAAGATAGATAATTAAGATAACATATTAAGATAAGATACAAATGTATTTGAAATTGTTTCATTCCACTTTTAGAAATGTAACAATGACCAGCTTTGAATAGTGGAAAATACAAGTTCAGAGCTTAAGTGAATAAGAGTATGTTTTGTTTGAATGTTTTGTTTTATGATTTAAATGTCAATTTGATTAAGGCGCCATAATTTTTTCCCTCAATGTCAGAGCCTTATTGTCTGTATTTTTTAAAACTTGTGAACACTTGGGTTAACAATACTCCCATTGTAGTTGAAATCTGGGGTATTCTGTACATTAAATACAATTACAGAGATTAAGCCAAGTACAAGCAAAAATGTAAATTTCTGTACATTAGGGCAATCATTGTTATACTTAATTTATACAAATGTCCTAAATGGTATAGAATTGTTTCATCATGTCATATAATATTTTCCATTTCATTCCTACTCTGAAACATTTTGGTGAAGGTAAAGGGATCTTGTAACTGCTCAACTATCAGAGAAATAACCTGATAAACCAAACCATCATCATAATCTTTCTTTATTTCTCACTGTCAAACCAAAATTAACATTGATGTTTTCCTTGCTTCACATGTGTTAATGCTTTTCCACTGACTTCTTAGACATGCATTATATCATTTTATTTGCAAGACTTAAAACCAGATTGCCAGATTCAATTTGGTCATAAAAAAATACAAAATTGTATTAATATAAGGTTCTTAACAGCAGATTTGAATTGTACTTAAGTAAGCAGTTTAGTCTACAGTAAGGTTGCTTTAGGATTATTGAGTTTTATGGCAAATATTTGGCATACTGTAATATAGTTCTGAACAGGTTCCAAACAGTAATGTAGCAATTTGTAAAATCTGTGTTTATGGGATCTTCTCCAATAACATTTTATGTTTAACTGGAGATATTAGATTGGACTAGATTCAATCAGAGAACAAAGGAAATGACTTGGCAGTTGATGATAGTGATGCATTTCACAATGACCTAACTTGTATCATGCTATTATCATACATGTTGTTCTGTCTGTAAGACCGATTTGACCATTGCATGGTCATATTGGCCAACTTTTAGTCAATAAAGTTGACAGACAGACAGTGTGCTTGCGTGTGTGTGACTCTCCTCTTCTCTCCCTGCTTCTCTCCTGTCAAGCTGTAACATCAGATGATATATCCTCCAGGGGGAGGCACTGCCTGTGCTGCTTGGCTCCTATGGCCTGTAGAGAGAGTGTATGTATCAGTGTGTGCGCTGCTAGGGCGCCGCGGCAAGCTCCCCTCGGGCTGCACTGGCAGGCTGGTGCCAGAGAGTCTCACCTAGGCAGGTTAGCCTGGCAACAGGCAGATGCATACATACCACAGGGTTTCCCATTTCTGGCAACATACTTTCTGTCCACATACTTTCTCACATTTTTGCTTCTTCCAGACACTTGACACCACTGAGTAGACCTACTGATATATTGGACTTCTTAACAAAACATCATTATGATTATGGTGGGATTTTCAGAAAATGTGTATGTTTGATTTCTCAATGCACAAAGGAACAAAGATCATATTTTAATCACATGCACATTTGAAAACACATGCAGATTTTTGGACACACAGAGAAGTGACAGTACCACCCAGAATGTAAGCTAGTGTCTCATTAAACAGCTTCATCTGTAGGACTCTGTCCATCTTCCACAGTGTTCCCTCTGATGACCCTGTCACACTTACAGTCTCTGTGGTACGCGGTGTGTGTGTGTGTGTGTGTGTCTGTGTGTGTCTGTGTGTGTGTGCATTCATACGTGTGTGTGTGTGTGTGTGTGTGTGTTTGCCTACACATTTTACTGTAAGCAAGTGTGAACTTTAAAAGTCTGTGGAGTACAGTTGCCCTCATGACCCTGTCACACATATCTGTGTGTGTGTGCGTGTGTGTGCGTTTGTGTGTGTTTGTGTGTGTGCATGCATGTGTGTTTGTGTGTGCATGTGTGTGTGTGTGCGTGTGCGTGTGTGTGCATGTGTGCGTGTGGATGTGTGTGTGTGTACACACGTGTGCTTTCATATATCTTTGTTAGTCAGAGCAGGAACAACCTACGTGTCAGGCCACAGTCATTCATCCATCATGTAAAATCAGGACACTGAGCTTTGTTGACACTACATCCCTACCAGTGGCAGTCTGTGCCGTTTAGGATGAGGGAGGATTATATATTTTTAAATAAGCATGGCCTTATTTCTATTACAGCATATTGGATGAGTGCTATGAAAAGATTTGCCCCCTTTCAAATTTTCTCTACTTTTGCATATCTGTGATACTGAATGTTATCAGATCTTCAACCAAAACCTAATATTAGATAAAGGGAACATAAGTGAACAAATAACACAACAATTACATATTTAATTCATTTATTTCATAAACAAAGTTATACAACACCCAATTCCCCTGTGTGAAAAAGTAATTGCCCCCTTACACTCAATAACTGGTTGTGCCACCTTTAGCTGCAATGACTCCAACCAAATGCTTCCTGTAGTTGTTGATCAGTCTCTCATGTCGCTGTGGAGGAATTTTGGCCCACTCTTTCATGCAGAACTGCTTTAACTCAGTGACGTGTGGGTTTCCAAGCATGAACTGCTCGTTTCAAGTCCTGCCACAACATCTCAATTGGGATTAGGTCTGGACTTTGACTAGGCCATTCCAAAACTTCCAATTTGTTGCTTTTTAGCAATTTTCATGTAGACTTGATTGTGTGTTTTGGATCATTGTCTTGCTGCATGACCCAGTTGCGCTTCAGCTTCAGCTCACAGACGGATGGTCTGACATTCTCCTGTAGAATTCTCTGATACAGAGCAAAATTCATGGTTCCTTCTATTAAGGCAAGTCGTCCAGGTCCTGAGGCAGCAAAGCATCCCCAAACCATCACACCACCACCACCATGCTTGACCTTTGGTATTCTTACTGTGGAATGCAGTGTTTGGTTTTCGCCAGGCATAATGGGACCCATCTCGTCCAAAAAGCTGACTCATGTTTGCCAAAAAGCACCTGGATGATCATCAAGACTATTGGAAGAACGTTCTATGGACAGATTATTCAAAAGTATAACTTTTTGGACGACTTGAAATGAGCAGTTCATGCTTGAAAACCCACACGTCACTGTTAAAGCAGTTCTGCATGGAAGAGTGGGCCAAAATTCCTCCACAGCGACGTGAGAGACTGATCAACAACTACAGGAAGCATTTGGTTGGAGTCATTGCAGCTAAAGGTGGCACAACCAGTTATTGAGTGTAAGGGGGCAATTACTTTTTCACACATGGGAATTGGGTGTTGCATAACTTTGTTTATGAAATAAATATGTAATTGTTGTGTTATTTGTTCACTTATGTTCCCTTTATATAATATTAGGTTTTGGTTCAAGATCTGATAACATTCAGTATCACAAATATGCAAAAGTAGAGAAAATTAGATAGGGGGCAAATACTTTTTCATAGCACTGTATATAATTCCTCGCAACTGTCTACGCGCTCTCCTCCTCTCACCTTTTCCCTTTGCTTGTGGACTTCAGTGCACAACACATCAGCTGTCTGTGACCAGGCAAAATACATTTTACAAGCCAAACCTTCATATCATGACTGTTAACCGCTACACACAGCCTACATCATTGTCACCTCATAGTCAACATAGCCACTAGAACTAACGCTACAGTCACGCAGTACAGTGAACAGTCAGAAAGCAGTTTAGCAGTTACACCGGCGGGCCCCGGTGGTAATAAATTAATAAAACCAAAAGCTTACCTTGACTTGGAAGAGCTCCAGTGTTGGATAGCCAGCTAGCTAACATAGCATCCCTCTCTGTTTGAGCCAGGTGTTTGAGTAGGCTAAACTAGCTAGCTCTCTCTCTCTCTCTCTCTTGCTTCTCCTTAATTTGGGAATAAATTCATTTCTTCAAAACTGTTCAACTATTATCTTTCTCTCTCTTTGAGTCAACTACTCACCACATTTTATGCACAGCAGTGCTAGCTAGCTGTAGTTTATGCTTTCAGTACTATATTAATTCTCTGATCCTTTGATTGCGTGGATAACATTTTAGTTAATGCTGTAAGAGCTCTGATAGGTTGGAGGACGTCTTCCGGAAGTTGTCATAATTACTGTGCAAGTCTATGGAAGGGGGTGAGAACCAAGAGCCTCCTAGGCTTTTTTTTTAAGTCAATGTACCCAGAGGTGGACAGAAGCTAGCTGTCCTCCGGCTACACCATGGTGCTACCCTACAGAGTGCTGCTGAGGCTACTGTAGACCTTTATTGCAAAACATTGTGTTTTAAACAATTATTTGGTGACATTAATATATTTAGTATAGTTTTATCTAAAAATGATAACTTTTTTAATGTTTCACTTTTTATTTGTATGAAATTCACTGAGGAGGACGGCCCTCCCCTTCCTCCTCTGAGGAGCCTCCACTGATCCTTACATCCCAGACAGTCATAAAAATATAAATTCAAAGACAAGCCAACATGTCTTGAAATCTGTTCAGGAAACATGCATACGGTACGAACACGTGTTTATGTACGTAGCAGATCATTATCTTTGAATCTTGATGAGATTTGGTTCTCATCATTATACACCTCAACATGTAAATGTGATGCTTACACCATCCATAGAGTGATGTGGCGAGGGGAGCAAACACACACACACACACACACACACACACACACAACCATTTGTATCTCACAGCACCATCCCCTCCTCTGTGGATATGTGATACAGATTATAGGGTGAAGTTGAACTAGACACTGATCTTAGGTCGGTCTTGTATTTTCTCCACTAATGGTTAAGATTTAGATATGGGAAGGATAAGCTGATCCTCGGTCTGTGCCGAAGGGCTACGGGCAACTACCTGGCAACTGAATGTGAGAACAAGAGAATCCAGAAAGAAGGTCTAACCCATGTAATTATTGTATTTAGATAACAAGCAGCACATCAAATGAATCCTAAATGATTTGTCAGCTGTGTGTGTGTGTTTGCGTGTGTGTGTTTGCGTGTGTGCGTGTGTGTGCGTGTGCGTGTGCGTGTGCGTGTGTGTGTGTGTGTGTGTGTGTGTGTGTGTGTGTGTGTGCCTGTGTGCTTGTGCTCTCTTCAATGGAGGGCTGTTGAGACTATTTACTGAGTTTAGAGTAGACAGTTTGATGTTTGTTTGATTATACGATCATTTATTTATATGATGTCATAAAACAATGTCAAATCAAATACTACAAAAAGGATAACAATTGGATTGTTGTAACTTTGCTGCAAAGAGGAGCAATAAAGATAAGTTAGGCTAGCACCCTCCTGTGTTAGTAAAGAGGACTGCATCTCAACCACTAAGCACTCACACATGCAACTTCATTCGGTCCCGTCCTCCACAGTCTTTTTGTTTTTACTTTATCATTCGTTCAATGCAGGTGTAATTCATATAATTCATATTAATATTAATTTTTTCAATGCTTTCTTGACACTCGATCTAGAGACAATATTTGAATTTAAGCATAGACTAATTTACACACATAAATCGTAAGCAACCCAGGAAAATTCTCCATGTCTCCCATCCAAAGTCACACCTAGGGTTGCAAAATTCCTGGAACTTTCAATAAATTCCCTGTTTTTCCCAAAATCCAGGTTGGAGGATCCCCGGGATCGAGAATCCTCCAACCAAGACATCTAGAAAACCCTAGTCAAAACATTACAGCTAGACCATTGACCAGTTCTCCATTACTCACCAAGATACTTCCATCCATTGAAAGGACAGTATGGAATGCTCATAAATTGTAGTTGTGTAAAATAAGAGTTGACATGGAGACCATCACACCCTAAGTGGGAGCCCCCAATGAAACAAACATCTTGGGCCACACTCTGAGTAATATCTTGCTTAAGAGGTTGTAAAATGTGCTTCATGAGTGAGTCTCATAAAAACGATGACTTCCCATTCCCTTGGGCTATAATACCCAGAAGGTTACTGTATTTGAAGACTGTTGTGATCAGATTTCACCATTTCGATTTCATCTCCAATTTGAGTGTCCGGTACCAGAGCGCCAAGTCTGGGACCAAAAGGCTCCTGAACAGTGTCTCCCCCCAAGCCATAAGACTGCTGAACAGTTCATCAAATGGCTACCCTGACTATTTGCATTGACCCGCTTTTATTATTTTGTCACGATCGTTGAGAGACAGGTCAGACCAAGGTGCAGCGTGGTATGCGTACATATTTATTAGTGAAGATAAACACTTGACAAAACAACAAAAGCTATGGGCTATAATCACAACAAGCCTGACAGGAACACAAACAAGATCCCACAACCCAGGCAGGAAAACTGGCTGCCTAAGTATGATCCCCAATCAGGGACAACGAGCGACAGCTGCCTCTGATTGGGAACCACACCCGGCCAAACATAGATATACAATACATAGAGTTTCACACCCTGACCAAACTACCTAGAGAATAACAGTCTCTCCAGGTCAGGGCGTGACAGGGCTGTGCACGCGCACTGGAGACACAGTATGTCGAACCGGCGCAGGATATGCTGGACCGAGGAGGCTTACTGGAGACCAGGAGCGTTGAGCCGGCACAACCCGTCCTGGCTGGATGGCGCTAGCACAGGACGCACTGGACTGTGCCGGCGCACTGGCGACACAGTGCGTATCTCCGCATAACACGGAGCCTGCACAGTCACACGCTTCCTAGCGTGAGTACGGGGAGTTGGCTCTGCTCTGAACCCTGGCTCCGCCAACCACCCCATGTGTCCCCCCAATTTTTTTTATTGGGGCTGCTTCTCTGGCTTTCTTCGTGACCGAGTCCTCTTGAGTCGCCGTTTCTCCTCTCCTGCCTGGGCCTCCTCCTTCGCCCAGGGTCCTCTACCAGCCAATATCTCCTCCCAAGTCCAAAATGACTTCCCCACCTGTGTCCAGGGTGTCTGCTGTTCCTGGGCACGCTGCTTGGTCCGTTGGTGGTGGGGTCTTCTGTCACGATCGTTGAGAGACGGGTCAGACCAAGGTGCAGCGTGATATTCGTACATATTTATTAATGAAGATAAACACTTGACAAAACAACAAAAGCAACGTAACGTGAAGTCCTATGGGCTATACTCACAACAAGCCTAACAGGAACACAAACAAGATCCCACAACTAAGGTAGGCAACCAGGCTACTTAAGTATGATCCCCAATCAGAGACAACGAGCGACAGCTGCCTCTGATTGGGAATCACACCCGGCCAAACATATAAAGATCAACCTAGATCTACAACATAGAAATACACTAACATAGATCTCAACAGAAAACTCACACCCTGACCCAACCAACAAGAGTTCTCTCGATCAGGACGTGACATATTTTTTGCACTGACTCTCTTGCACTGGCTCTATGCACACTCACTGGACTCTACCCACACACTCACACATACTACACTGACACTCCAACACACACACATACACACGCACACACACACACACATACACACACACACACACACACACACACACACACACACACACACACACACACACACTACATACGCTTACTCACACAAAACACACACACATACATATTGATGCCACACACACACACACTCACACATAGACACACTTTCACACGCTTCACATACACTGCTGCTACTCTGTTTATTATCTATCCTGATTACCTAGTCACTTTTACCCCTCCCCACATATACATACTGTATTACCCCAATAACCTCAACTACCTCGTACCTCTGCTCATTGACTCGGTACCAGTACTCCTTGTATATAGCCTCGTTATAGGTATATTATTGTGTTACTATTTCTTTTGTTTTGTCTATTTAGCTATTTTTTTTTACATTTTAACTGCATTGCTGTGAAAGGGCTCGTAAGTAAACATTTCACAGTTAAGTCTATACCTGTTGTATTCGGCGCATGTGACAAATAAATGTTGATTGATTTGATTTGTATCGAAGTGTACAGTTTATGTAGTATAAAGCTCCTTTAAGATCTAGCTGAAATAGATATGCATTAACGGATTGATCTATAAAATATTAACATTTAGTTTATCAATTCATTTCATTATTGATTTATGTTCTGAGAGCTTATATATTATATTGAAGAAGATAGGTCAGACACAAAGAGGGCATTCATTTAATGGTCCAATGTTCAATTGTAGCACCCCAGATTCTGGGTGTCAAGTCAAGTCACATTTTATTAACACTGCGTTATAAATGTCCCAATACACTCCCCCCCCCTCCTCAAAAAAATTTAACAATAAAGTGAATGACATCCACTTTCAACTTCCGAGCAACAAACAACCATTAAATGAATGCCCTCTTTGTGCCAGCAAGGTGGTTTCCCCCCCCAATTATGCTTTTCCTTATTATGGACCCTAATGCTTCGGGTACAAAAGTTACTTTCAGCATTTTAGGCCAGGGTAATTAGGCCAGGATTTAGGTCTACTACAAAATAGGTTGTTCATTTTAAGACTTTTAAGACAACATCCACTAGGCTACTAATTCCAATACACTAATATATTATTTAGCAAGCATACATCTGTACACAATGGGGTGAAAAAAAATACTGTTTAAATGTGATGAGCCCCTATCCCAGCTCAGAACAAAACGTGGATCTCATGAGTGAGACTTTTCCCAAAGACTCTACAGGTACAGTGTAGGAAGCGTCAGCCAAACACAGGAAGGCGTTTATAAATAAATAAAGATAAACAGTATATATATATATATATATATATATATATATATATATATCTGGCTCTATTAAACACACTCTTGGCATCCGTTCTCTGCTCTTTCTTAGTCAAAGTCCCTGCATTACCTGAGGAGAACTTGGCATGGCAGCTGTGCGCACAATGGAAAATTGGAAAATCTGGTGCCCATGGGTGAAAAACAATTATGGGTTTGTGGTCATTACAATGGTGTACAAAGGGAATGAAAATACCAGAGCTAAGTGTTTTACCGTAAAAACGCTGGGAGCGAAATGAATGTAATTAAGACCACAAATATCTCAGGCTTTCGTAAAACATACTTTTACTGCCTCACCAGGATGCATGTACTCTACCTTCTTGAACCCTGCTTGAAATCAAGGGCCCCCTTAACTGACTAAGAAATAATTGAGGCAGGTAGCCTAGTGGTAAAGAGCTTTGTGCCAGCAACCGAAAGGTTGTTGGTTCAGATCCCTGAGCTGACTAGGTGAAAAATCTGTTGATTTGCCCTTGAGCATGGCACTTAACCCTAGTTGCTCTGGATAAGAGCATCTGCTAAATGATTAAAATTAGCCTGCTTTATTTTTGTTTACCAATGTTGAGTTATTCTTGACCAAAGAATCCTTCTCTGTCCCGTGATGAATTGGATATTCGGTATGGAACGTTTTACACAATTGTTGTGTGTTTGTGTAATACACTTCAGAATCTGTTTGTGTCTTATTCCTAGCACGCAATGATTACATCAAACTTGTGACTCTACAAACTTGTTGGATGCATTTTGTTTCCGATAATTTTGTGCCCAATAGAAATTAATAGTAAACAATGTATTGTGTCATTTTGGAGTCACTTTTATTGTAAATAAGAATAGAATATGTTTCTAAACAATTCTGCATTAATGTGGATGCTACCATGATTATGGCACAAAATAATCTGATACACAACCAAAACAAACAGCAAATGCATCCAACAAGTTTGTAGAGTCAGAAGATTGATGTAATCATTGCATGCTATGAATATGTGACCAAATACTAAATTTTTTACTACTTTAATACAAATATACAGTGCTATGAAAAGTATTTGCCCCCTTTCTGATTTTCTCTACTTTTGCATATCTGTGATACTGAATGTTATCAGATCTTCAACCAAAACCTAATATTAGAAAAGGGAACATAAGTGAACAAATAACACAACAATTACATATTTATTTCATAAACAAAGTTATGCAACACCCAATTCCCCTGTGTGAAAAAGTAATTGCCCCCTTACACTCAATAACTGGTTGTGCCACCTTTAGCTGCAATGACTCCAACCAAATGCTGCCTGTAGTTGTTTATCAGTCTCTCACGTCGCTGTGGAGGAATTTTGGCCCACTCTTCCATGCAGAACTGCTTTAACTCAGTGACGTGTGGGTTTTCAAGCATGAACTGCTCGTTTCAAGTCCTGCCACAACATCTCAATTGGGATTAGGTCTGGACTTTGACTAGGCCATTCCAAAACTTCCGATTTGTTGCTTTTTAGCAATTTTCATGTAGACTTGATTGTGTATTTTGGATCATTGTCTTGCTGCATGACCCAGGTGCGCTTCAGCTTCAGCTCACAGACGGATGGTCTGACAGTCTCCTGTAGAATTATCTGATACAGAGCAGAATTCATGGTTCCTTCTATTAAGGCAAGTCGTCCAGGTCCTGAGGCAGCAAAGCATCCCCAAACCATCACACCACCACCACCATGCTTGACCTTTGGTATGACGTTCTTACTGTGGAATGCAGTGTTTGGTTTTCGCCAGGCATAATGGGACCCATCTCGTACAAAAAGTTGACTCAAGTTTGCCAAAAAGCACCTGGATGATCATCAAGACTCTTGGAAGAACGTTCTATGGACAGATTATTCAAAAGTATAACTTTTTGGACGACTTGAAACGAGCAGTTCATGCTTGAAAACCCACACGTCACTGTTAAAGCAGTTCTGCATGGAAGAGTGGGCCAGAATTCCTCCACAGCGACGTGAGAGACTGATCAACAACTACAGGAAGCATTTGGTTGGAGTCATTGCAGCTAAAGGTGGCACAACCAGTTATTGAGTGTAAGGGGGCAATTACTTTTTCACACAGGGGAATTGGGTGTTGCATAACTTTGTTTATGAAATAAATTAAATAAATATGTAATTGTTGTGTTATTTGTTCACTTATGTTCCCTTTATCTAATATTACGTTTTGGTTGAAGATCTGATAACATTCAGTATCACAGATATTCAAAAGTAGAGAAAATTAGAAAGGGGGCAAATACTTTTTCATAGCACTGTAATTGACTTTGTCCCAACACTTTTGGTCTCCTAAAATGGGGGGACTATGTACAAAAAGTGCTGGAGTACAGAGCCAAAACAACAAAATATGTGTCACTGTCCCAATACTTTTGTAGCTCACTGCATGTAAGTGATTATGTATTGTCACTTACTAAGCAATCTGTACATTAGTTAAACTCCAAAGCATCACTGTGCATGAAGCTCCATTTATCTAGTGGACTTCCAACAGTGCTGAAACACATTGAGACACAGGAGGAATGATAGAACATAGTATCACCTCCCATGAATGATGAATCAGTGTTGTCACTCATACGTACTTTCTACTTGTTCTTGCCTTCCGTCAAAACCACACTAGCTGCCTTTTTTGAGCCTATAATTGTGGCTCCTGGAAAATCTCATCATAAAAGGTACACAGTACACTGTAAGAAGATAAGTCATATTTGGTTTTACTTTTCGGTGAAATTGGATTTTCCTCTTTAAGAGACTGTATTTCACTTTCATATTCCTACTGTTTTCCAGTAACATGATGTGCCTCGTTACATGACTGCATGCCAAAGGACAATCAGTCTGTCAAAACACATTTCAAAATGGGTAGAAACAGCATGGAAACGACCAACAAAACGACAAAATAAGCGAAAGGAGGGAAAGAGAAGTGGAGAAGTTGAGAACGGAGTACTGTCAGAGGTATGTGACAACTGCCGTTATTGAAAGAGTAAAGGATACCTCATTCGGCCCTTTGGCATTTCAATGTTAACCGTTACAGAGGCTGCTTGTAGCAACTCCCTTTGAAGTCAGGCTGAATCAGCCATCCTGTATGCTCAGACTGGACTGGGTGGGTCATCGAGTGACAGGTCCAATAAGTGTAATTATAGTGGCTGCTGGGACTAAGTTATGTTGTCTACCGACCCCACCTTCTTTGGAGCCAGTTGGACTGTTAACTACCTTGTCAGACCAGGCAACTGAAGGCATCAAGGCCCCATTGACCTACAGCAATAAACACACAATCAGGCAACACACGGATACTGGGATACACACACTCCCGCACAGCCTCGCAAACAACTGGGAGTGTGAACACAAGCACACATGCACTCATGCACACATGCTCACACACACAAACACTGAGTCTCACACACACACGCACGTACACATGCATGCATGCAAGCACAAAGCACACAAGCACTCACACACACACACACACGCACACACACGCAAGCACACACACACACACACACACACACACACACAAACACACACACACACTCAGGAGTATGTCTCAAACATAATAGACAGGCCAGCGCTGCTCTCGGATCAGCTTTATATACCCATATTCTGACCTTACTGGACCTTCGCGTCTTAAAACTGTTCTTTCACACAGGTATTGCATAGGCTCACTGCAACATGTGAGTGCTTGGAAAGGGTGGGCTTGCGTGTAAAACAGAGACAGCAGTAGGCGACTCAGGTTAGATATGTTCATGTATCTCTTGTTTGGTATATTTCCATGATCAATGCTTGTAATTGTAAATGAAATGCATGCATGTCTTTCTGTTCCC
The DNA here is from genome assembly GCF_964263955.1 of Coregonus lavaretus. Taxonomy (NCBI): domain Eukaryota; kingdom Metazoa; phylum Chordata; class Actinopteri; order Salmoniformes; family Salmonidae; genus Coregonus; species Coregonus lavaretus. The sequence continues at coordinate 47,282,486 of NC_139995.1, read as the reverse complement.
CTTGCATGAGTTCGGGTTGCTTGAACACGTATGGGATATTCGAGATCCTATGAATTTGGTTTAGAATCGTCACACATGATCCATGCAAAGTATTTTGTTTACAGTATCGAATTTGTACAGATATTTTTGCAATGTGTTTGGTAGACTGTAAAATCAGACCTGGGTTCAAATATTATGAGAAATACTAGCATTTGCTTTTGTCTGCCTCGAGTGCCAGTTGGGCAGGGTTTGCAGTTGTGTGACTATCCTATTAGTTCCATTGTGCCAGGCAAGCGCAATCAAGCCTAACTAAAGTATTTTAAATGATTTCAAATAGTATTTGAACCCAGGTCTGCAGTAAATATTAATTGACTTTCAGTACCATAACCTCAGGCTATTCAATTTTTTACTATGGTAGTAGAATACTGATCTGGTCTCCCACAAACTAAGAACGGGTAATTTAACCTGTTTACATCCAAACTGACAATTATGTTTAATTATAACTCAACTTAATGACATCGTCTCAGCCCAATTATGTATATTGTGATTATTTTTGCCCGTCACAATAACCGGGCAATCAAGCTGATTCGTTATCATTACATGGAGTTTAGTGCAATCACAAACTCACTGTTTCGGTTTTTATATAGTGGAGGTCGGACCACCTGCCTTGGCAAGTATTTTGGTGAAAAAATATGAACAATATGAGAGAGATTTCTGTAATTGCTATACAAAGATACCGTATTGTACTAAAGGAAATCATTCTCACTTCCTCAACTTTCTCAAAAGAGAAAAAATATAAATTTTCAAAGCCCCATAACACAGCATTCAAGAAACATACCTTGAGCACAAGAGTATTACATCTAGTCAGTAGACCGCAGCTCAGTCTACCAGTAATCAACTCATGGACATTGTCCCGATATATCTTCACAGTCGAGGCATAGCTTTTATCTCTCTCTTTACCTCGCCCAACAGTTGGAGCATCTCCATAACTTTTGTACATAACCTCCCTCAACCTGGCAACCCAGTTGGTGCATTTATCTTTTATCCTATCAACGGTTAGATGTACATCTCAAGAACATTCATACATTGCGCAAAACTTCCTCCAACCTGGAAACCTAGCAGGCAGGCACATTGTGTTTGAGTTACCGTGGGCTACCGGGATGGGAGGAAGGTCAGGCCCATTCCTCAGTGGACCAGCCTTATTTAGAGGCCTGTCTTTCTGTCTATGTCTGCTCCTCACAGGTCACTTTAATATCAGCCCAAGGCCTTGGATCTGCCCCCACTGGAATATCCCCTCCTCCCTCCATCACTTTTTGTTGTGTAGTCTGCCTTTTCAGCTGGATAGCATGCACCTCTCCCTGCATCTCTCCTTTGATCTCTCTCTCTTTTTTTCTCTTTCTCTTGCCTCTCTCTCTCCATTTCTCCCATCTCTCTCCTTCTCTCACCCATCTCTCCCTCTCTCTTGTCCCTCTCTCTCTCATTTATCCCATCTCTCTCTCTCTGTCTCTCTCTCTCCATTTATCCCATCTCTCTCTCTCTGTCTTTCTCAATTCAATTCTCTCTCTCTCTCTCTCTCTCTCAATTCAATCTCTCTCTCTCTCTCTTCCTCTTCTCTCTCTCGCTCTCTCTCTCTCTCTCTCTCTCTCTCTCTCTCTCTCTCTCTCTCTCTCTCTCCTCTCTCTCTCTCTCTCTCTCTCTCTCTCTCTCTCTCTCTCTCTCTCTCTCTCTCTCTCTCTCTCTCTCTCTCTCTCTCTCTCTCTCTCTCTCTCTCTCTCTCTCTCTCTCTCTCTCTCTCTCCCTCCCTCCCTCCCTCCCTCCCTCCCTCCCTCCCTCCCTCTCCCTCCCTCCCTCCCTCTCTCCCTCCCTCCCTCCCTCCCTCCCTCCCTCTCGCTCGCTCTCTCTCTCTCTCCCTCCCCTCCCCTCTCTCTCCCTCTCCCTCTCCCTTTCTCTTTCTCCCCCTCTCTCTCTCCCAACTTTCTATCTCCCAACTTTCTATCTCTCTCTGTTCTCTCTCGCTCTAACATATAGTGGATTTTGATGATATGTCTTTTATGTATTTTACTGAGTAAACATATGCACTGTAAAATATATTTTAGGTGGTTAGTAAATTATACTTAAAGACATAAAGACATTTAGTTGTCATCTTGAATATAATTAGTACTTTACTTCACTTGTTCGACCAACCTGAAATAAAAAAAAATGAATTAAACATAAGATAAATCCATAATCTAAACAACTATTTTGTTTAAAAACAACTAAAAGATAAATTGTGTTTAACTTACTCAATTTTCATAATATTTCCTTTTAACATAAGAATTTTAAGTTCTTCCAACTACTTGCCATTTGGCTCTGTTTTCAGAGGATTGTGGGTAATATAAATATTTTTTAAACTTTACAATACTTTTACACAATGTTGTATGCATGTTTGAAGAACGAAAAGCACCTTTCTATATTAGTATCAAACAGTTTGTTATGCTATGTGGTGTAATGGACTATGATGAATAGATATCAAAACCGTTGGGCAAATTAACGTTCAATGATGAGACCACCCATTCTCACCATTAATGAGATCATTACATTTACATTTACATCATTTAGCAGACGCTCTTATCCAGAGCGACTTACAAATTGGTGCATTCAACTTATGATAGCCAGTGGGACAACCACCTTTTTATTTATTTTTTTATTTTTATGGGGGGTGGGGGAAGAAGGATTACTTTATACTATTCCAGGTATTCCTTAAAGAGGTAGGGTTTCAAGTGTCTCCGGAAGGTGGTTAGTGACTCGTCGTCGTGTGGGAGCTTGTTCCACCATTGGGGTGCCAGAGCAGCGAATAGCTTTGACTGGGCTGACGGGAACTGTGCTTCCGTAGAGGTAGGGGAGCTAGCAGGCCAGAGGTGGATGAACGTAGTGCCCTTGTTTGGGTGTAGGGTCTGATCAGAGCCTGAAGGTAAGGAGGTGCCGTTCCCCTCACAGCTCCGTAGGCAAGCACCATGGTCTTGTAGTAGATGCGAGCCTCAACTGGAAGCCAGTGGAGTGTGCGGAGGACCGGGGTGACATGAGAGAACTTGGGAAGGTTGAACACCAGACGGGCTGCAGCGTTCTGGATCAATTGTAAGGGTTTAATGGCACAGGCAGGGAGCCCAGCCAACAGTGAGTTGCAGTAATCCAGACGGGAGATGACAAGCGCCTGGATTAGGACCTGTGCCGCTTTCTGTGTAAGGTAGGATCGTACTCTGCGAATGTTGTAGAGCATGAACCTGCAGGATCGGGTCACCGCTTTGATGTTAGTGGAGAACGACAGGGTGTTGTCCAGGGTCACGCCAAGGTTCTTTGCACTCTGGGAGGAGGACACAATGGAGTTGTCAACCGTGATGGCGAGATCATGCAGTGGGCAGTCCTTCCCCGGGAGGAAGAGCAGCTCCGTCTTGCCGAGGTTCAGCTTGAGGTGGTGATCCGACATCCACACTGATATGTCTGCCAGACATGCAGAGATGCGATTCGCCACCTGGTTATCAGAAGGGGGAAAGGAGAAAATTCATTGTGTGTCGTCTGCGTAGCAATGATAGGAGAGACCATGTGAGGATATGACAGAGCCAAGTGACTTGGTGTATAGAGAGAATAGGAGAGGGCCTAGAACTGAGCCCTGGGGGACACCAGTGGTGAGAGCACGTGGTGCGGAGACAGATTCTCGCCACACCACCTGGTAGGAGCGACCTGTCAGGTAGGACGCAATCCAAGAGTGAGCAGCGCTGGAGATGCCCAACTCGGAGAGGGTGGAGAGGATGATCTTATGGTTCACAGTATCAAAGGCAGTGGATAGGTCTAGAAGGATAAGAGCAGAGGAGAGAGAGTTAGCTTTAGCAGTGCGGAGAGCCTCCCTGACACAGAGAAGAGCAGTCTCAGTTGAATGACCAGTCTTGAAACCTGACTGGTTTGGATCAAGAAGGTCATTCTGAGAGAGATAGCATGAAAGTTGGCTAGAGACGGCACGCTCAAGAGTTTTGGAGAGAAAAGAAAGAAGGGATACTGGTCTGTAGTTGTTGACATCGGAGGGATCGAGTATAGGTTTTTTGAGGAGGGGTGCAACTCTCGCTCTCTTGAAGACGGAAGGGACATGGCCAGCGGTCAAGGATGAGTTGATGAGCGAGGTGAGGTAAGAGAGAAGGTCTCCGGAAATGGTCTGGAGAAGAGAGGGGATAGGGTCAAGCGGGCAGGTTGTTCATTGTTCATCATGCGTGCCACTTTTGACAGAGGCAAATACATCAAGCTACAATGCTTGCAGCTTTACTTCCAGTTAGTGCTAGTGAAATGAGCACTGCAGTGAAGGTGGGGCAGAGCCTCACCTGTTTAGCTAAAACATTTATATGTGTCACATATTGGTTTACACATTATGTTAAAAAAAATAAAAATCATAGAGTTAATAAAGCTGCATAAAAACATAGTCTCTTTTTTGCTTTCTTGAGTAAGGCAGCTCCAAAATGCAGGTGTTTCAGCCTAGCTCAGTGCTTTCTGTGGTGGTGGTGGGGCAGCCAGCGGACAATATGGAGCGTAGGGGGTTGGTAATGTTCTCTAGTTGCGCCGTGATTGGCTCAGTGTTCTGTCACTCATGGGGACACCATGTCACCATGAGTGACAGAACACTCTCCCCGCAAAATCTACGGGGAGAGCTCGAACATTCAAGCCCCTTGAGTGCTGCCAAATAGTTACATTAGAAGTGCCCATCCAAGAAGGCTCAAGGTCATTGGCCACAGATAAAATGACGTCAAATCACGTTATATCAACAGTAGCTTTGATTGGACTGATCATGTCAACAACATACTTTCAAAATCTTAGCTAGCAAGCTAGCAGTCATCATTATGAATCAAGTCGACAATCTACTGGCAAATCCTTTTCAGCCCTTGTCATATGAAGAGAAATTATGAAGAGAAATTATAGATAAAACGTATGGTCCAAGTCTGGGTTTAAGGGTCTCTTTTCCAAGCTTAAAAGGATAAACATTCAACATTGGCCATGCTGTCAGTCCAGCACGACTTCTGCCGCTTTCAAAACTGGGAACTCAGAGAAAAACGAGCTCCGATGGGAAGTAAGTTTTGAATGGTCATCCAACTCGGAATTCCAAGTCAGGAACTCGGGCCTCTTTCTAGAGCTCCGACCTGAAGATCACTAACATCATGATTGCCAGTTGTCTTGAACTCACTGAAGTCTGAGATTTCCCAGTTCCGAGTTTCCAGTTGTTTTGAAAGCGGCAGAAGTCATGCAGGATTGAAAGCATGGCCAATGTTGAATGTTTCTCCTTGAAAGCACCATCAATCCAGAGAATGCCAGACTTTGATGACAAAGTTTGATGACAAAATTTACCCACGGAGGACAGCTGCGTCACCTTCATTTTCAAGTGAGCACATCACTAGGTGAGTTCTGACTTGGTGTACAGGGAGAATGCTGTAAGAACGGCCCATGTTCTGAATTCTGTCGCTGTACATTTCAAAAGTGCTGAACAAATAGTTATATTGACTACGCCGTCTTAGCTCGCTCATTAATGTCTTAATCTAAATTAAGGATTGCCTCTTATCTGCCCGTCGTCCCCTTATGCCATAGTTTGTACATCTCAATTGTCAGTAGAAACCACATTTGTTAAAGAAAGTCAGCCATATCAGCTGTGTTTTTTTAAAGGCAGTAAATTAGGCTTAATTAACTGTTTCGCTGCCAGACAAGGCTCCGCTGATAGCCAGGTGTAACAGTGGTAAGGTGTTGGGATGGCTGTTGGGACTCTGCTGTTGGGACAGCTTCATGTAAGCCCTAACAGTTTGTTGGCACCGTTTGTCAACGTTATAGTCCAATTAATGTATTGTTTAGTGTTGTGTTGTGTTGTGCTGTGTAGTGGCTTTGCTGGCATGCATCTAAAAAACAATGTTTGAGTTTGCTCCACCAAGATTTACATGCTAAAATAGCCACTGTAGCACTGCATTTAACAATTCCTGCTATTCCTGCTGGATAAAAAATGTCAAGCGATGAAATACATAAAGCCACGTTTAACAGTAAGATACGATCAATGAAAGTAACTAATCAGAAAGATTAAGTAGATCTAATGTACAATAACAGTTCTGGATTTGATAAAACTAAGTTGGATCTTAGCCATTTTTTTATGCTGGACTTCATATATTGGTGTTTGTGAAACAGTAAAAGTTAAGTATATTATACATAAAAATACATAGAAATACTTAAAAAGCTGATAACTGTGTGTGTGTGTGTGTGTGTGTGTGTGTGTGTGTGTGTGTGTTTGTGTGCGTTCGCGTGCTTGCTTGAATGTGTGCATGTGTGTTTGGATGCTGTGCCTTGAAAGAGTCCTGAACGGCCCTTTAACTTCAGTAAAACAGAGAGCTGCATCCTGATATCCTGGTGTGACTGTCTGGTTCCAGGGGATAATCTGCTCCCTCAGAAATACAGCCTTTTAGAGGTTCCACATGTGCCTTGGCACCAGACAGCAAGGAGGCCGGGAGGTTCATTAATTGCAGCAACATTCCTGTAGCGTTGTCACACAGTTTTAGTAGTGTTAGAGCAGCCTCGGGCCCTGTCATTACCTCTTTCACTCAACCCTTCCCGTTCCTGTCCGCTCATTACAGCTGACAACCACAAAGAGTGATAGGACAGTACAAACGATGCCATAATGCACCTATAGTTAATGGTTTTTAAAGTACACCTCCAATGGCATGATGCAATTGGCTGCACATTCACCAATCAAGAATCGGCGAATGCCAAACAAGCCATCACCGTACCTATTAGGTGGGACCGTTGAGTTAAAGCTCTAACTATGAAAATGTTGATTGGTTTAAAAATGTCCTGATAGCTTTACCAAACCCTGTATCGTTGTCAACTTTAAATGTTTTTACTAGCAACCAGTTTAATTATTCCAGAGGTATCACCATTATGCAAGAGCAGGAGGTTCTGGTAGTTTGATAAAAGCTTGACTTTTTTAACAGACAGTAGTGTGTTCCTACACATATTTTGAATCTCCCTCCTTAATGACTTTAGAGATAGGGCACGAGATGAAAGGGTGAATGGCAGCATTTGCTTCTCCTGTCTGGTAGTGGCTTTTTTCAATGTCAATCATGTTATCAATCACAAAGTAGAGTGCTAGTGAGATAAAACAATGTCTGCCTCAAGGTTTAGATAAGATTTACTCATTGGTGGCCAATTCTCTGTGTGCACCCTCGGCCTAGATAACTTGAATTGTTTGAACAGTAGATGCTGAGTGACTCAAAGCGTGTTAACAAAGTCAACAAAAGCTCCAACTTGAGAGCCCTTCGAATTTAGCCTGTGAAGGGTAATAGTCCAAACATTCATGAATTTCAAATCACAACACTTACATTTTGGCTGATGACTCGCTTCTGAGATTCAAACAAACAGACCCACCAGGCTCCTAATATGTACAATGTGACTTGACTTGGAGGGCCTCCTAACTGCTTACAATTTACTGGACAATCAAGCAACAAATGTGAACAGTTTAAGTGATTGTATAACTCATTGTGACAAGATATGTTTGTGCTATGTGATAAAGGGCCACTGGAAATGTTTGTTTCTAATGACTTCACTAACTACCATGTAGGCATGAAATCAGAGGAGGCTGGTGGGAGGAGCTATAGGAGGACATTCTCATTGTAATGGCTGGAATGGAATTAATGGAACGGAGTCAAACGTGGTTTCCATATGTTTGATGTGTTTGATACCGTTCAATTTATTCCATGCAAGCCATTACAATGAGCCCGTCCTCCTATAGCTCCTTCCACCAGCCTCCTCTGCATGAAATGTTATGTACTTTTCCCACTTGGCTTCCAAACACTTTACAGTGAAATAGGGAACAAATGTGATTTTAATGGTATTCAAGTAGATCGCTACAGGGAACCCAAGTTCAACCAAAATACTTATTGAATGCATGTATGATATGAAATAAGATACAAATCCAATATGTCAGTTTGCGTGACATACACTGAGTGTACAAACAATTAGGAACACCTTCCTAATATTGAGTTGCACCCCCTTTTGGCCTCAGAACAGCCTAAATTCATTGGGGCATGGACTCTATAAGGTGTTGAAAGCATTCCACAGGGATGCTGGCCCATGTTGACTTCAATGCTTCCCACAGTTGTGTCAAATTGGCTGTATGTCCTTTGGGTGGTGGACCATTCTTGATACACACGGGAAACTGTTGAGCGTGAAAAACCCAGCAACGTTGCAGTTCTTAACACACTCAAACCGGCGCGCCTGGCACCTACTACCGTACCCCGTTCAAAAGCACTTAAAACTTTTGTCTTTCCCATTCACCCTCTGAATGGCACACATACACAATCCATGTCTCAAATGTTTAAAGGCTTAGAAATCCTTCTTTAACCGGTCTCCTCCCCTTCATCTACACTGATTGAAGTGGATTTAACAAGTGACATCAATAAAGGATCATAGCTTTCACCTGGATTCACCTGGTCAGTCTGTGCCATGGAAAAAGTTCCTAATGTTTTGTACACTCAGTGCATCACTAACAAACAAAACAAAAAAAACTTTTCACTCAAGAAATGCACATTTCCTAAACCTATCCTAAACATAACATGGCATTATGTTAATTGTCTTGAAAATGTATTTATTATCTTGTTACCTGTAGGCATATTACCAACATTAAAGGTCCAATGCAGCCGTTTTGATCTCAATATCAAATAATTTCTGGGTAACAATTAAGTACCTTACTGTGACTGTTTTCAATTAAAATGGTCAAAATAAATAAAAATAGTTTCTTAGCAAAGAGCAATTTCTCAAGCAAGTATTTTTCTAGGACTATCAGGGAGTGTTCTAAGTGGGCAGGGGAAAACTGAAAACTAGCTGTTATTGGCAGAAAGGTTTGGAACCCTTCTTATTGGTCTATTAACTAATTTTCCATTAAAACAGGCTGACATTTTAGGCGGTCTTTTCAAACAGCTCTTACTCTAAAATGGTAATATCATAATTTTCACAATTTCTCAGTATTATTCGAACCTCATAGTGTGGAAATATACATATAAAACACAGGAAAATCATGTTTTGACTGCACAGTCCATGGTAGACTAAAGGCTCTATTCAATCTGTAAATCTGAGGCGTTAAAGCTCAGACATACCGGTAGGATTGTCAAACGTTTGCCTGCCCACAGTACATTTACATTTACATTTTGGTCATTTAGCAGACGCTCTTAACCAGAGCGACTTACAGTTAGAGAGTGCATACATTTTCATAGCACCTCTGAACAAAGTGTCGACAGTCAATCTCTTTTTTGTTCACACAGCAGACATTGGAAGTCGTCAGCCACTCAGCCTTCTTAAAATACTCCAAACCAGAAGGTGGCAGTAGCGTTGTTTGGCAATGCTATCTGCGCAAGATGACGAAGAAACATTTTAATCCAATACTGCCAGTGCCAGCCCATAGCCAAATGTTTAGCTAGCTAGCTAAAGCTAGCATATTCACTAGCTAGCACAACATTGCTAGATAGCTAAGGACACTGCACTGCACTGTGCACTTAGCTAGCTACCATCCCATAGCCTACATTGCATATGAAGTGTGACTGGCTCATCCATGGGTGTACAGAGAAAATGCCATTTCTTTTTCATTTTTTTTTTGTTGGCTTAACCACGTGCTCTCTGATTAGCTCAAAGTCAAGTTGTTGGCCACAGATGAGCATTGCGATTCTACAAGTAGAATGGGTAGGTTTGGTGTTACTGGGTCAGAATACAACAGGCACAGCTTTTGTTCTAGCAAGAGAAGAAATGGCCTCCCACTGTGATAAGTACCTATCGGCAGTCTATTGGCAGTGAGATTGTTGGTGTGTTTCATGCTTTACCGCTTCTGTGATGGAAATGTTAAGGTCATTACCGATTGAGCCGACATTTGCAGCGTTTACCGTGAATGCAGTCTCCGCTAAAGCGAGAACATTGCCTTTAAATTTAAATCACGCTGTAAAGCTGAACTTCCTCAACACGGATTGAAAAGAGCCTTAAAATTGCCAAATTGCATGCACAAATGCTCACACGTCACCAAGCAATTACTAAGGTCCTTCTAATAATGCATTTTCACAGTGTCCTATTGCTGCAAACACAACATTGTGTCTACCTACCACCCAGTTAGCATGTCAGCTAGTTAGCTATGTGTGCCTAAGCCCTCTGTTCTCTGTAGAGAGTTGAGAGGTGAGGAGTGAGTGCATACCGCAGCAGCAAGGCCATGAGATCCAATACACATAATTGAGTGGAGGTGGTGGCGAGTCAGCCGACCGGTCAGAACAGAACTCCATCTCAGCCAGGGGCAATTACCAGTGTTTGCTTCAACTATGGGAACATGCTGTCGAGTGCCGGATCAATTATGCCCTTTTGACTCCCCTTTCTAGCACTGGGGGGGGGGGGGGGGGGATTATTGCTCATTAGGACTTCACAGTTTTGTGTTGGGATACTGGTGGGCTGGCGTCAAAAGGCTGTAGTAAGAATATTGTATTAATACTGCATAGTAACTGCTTTGATTTGATTTATTAGGATCCCCCATTAGCTAACGCCAATGGCGACAGCTAGTCTTACTGGGTTCCAACACATAATGAAGAAGACATTACAGACAAAATACTTCACAATTTACATACATTTAAAAACATTAACATGTAGTGTGTGTGTGTGTGCATCTATCAGGTGTAGCTTTATTTGTTTTTTTAAACCAAATAAATACATTTTACATGGTAATAGATTTTAGCGTTAGGTACCCATTCATTGTGCTTGTGGCGATATAGAGTACAATACCTTAATCTCCATTTTTGTTTTTGGATGTAGCCAACATTCAGCTATACATTCTAACATTTACATCTCGTAAATGATTGTTGTTACCTGTATAGGTGCTTCTTTCTCCTCTGCGATCACATAAATATGAACCTCCAACTACCTACAGGCCCCTTTCACTATACAATTAAGGTGGCGTAAAACCTGAGTTTTGTTAGATCGTTCCCATGCCACATTTAAATGACAGTGTAAGAACCCCTCGGAGGCAGTGTGACTGGGTTTATTGGGATTGTTTAGCATAACCAATAGTAATTATCCCTAATTCCACCCACTCCTGAGCATCTCCCAGGTTATGTATAGCTGCAGGGAGAGCTCTGTGTCACTGCTTTTCATAAAGAAGTGTTATGTATTGGAACAGAACTGAAGAACTCCATGGATAAAGTAGTGGCAAGGAATGGTTATGATGACAAGGAATGGTTAACATTTCCCAAGTGAAGCCTACTATTGGACAAAAACAGTATGCTAAAGTATGCTAACTCTTGCACTGATGGTCTCTCTCTACTCCATCTACTGCTCTCTCTCTCTCTCTCTCTCTCTCTCTCTCTCTCTCTCTCTCTCTCTCTCTCTCTCTCTCTCTCTCTCTCTCTCTCTCTCTCTCTCTCTCTCTCTCTCTCTCTCTCTCTCAATCTCTCCTCTCCTGGTTATGATGACAAGGAATGGTTAACATTCCAAGTGAAGCCTACTATTGGACTAAAAAGTATGCTAAAGTATGCTAACTCTTGCACTGATGGTCTCTCTCTACTCCATCTACTGCTCTCTCTCTCTCTCTCTCTCTCTCCTCTCTCTCTCATCTCTCCTCTCTCTCCTCTCTCTCTCTCTCTCTCTCTCTCTCTCTCTCTCATCTCTCTCTCTCTCTCTCTCTCTTTTTCGTATATATTTCTCAATCTCACTTTCCATCCTTTAACTAAATATACTTTCCTGCAACCCGCCTCACCCAATGTGGAACGGATTCTATTATTTCTTTATACCTTCATATCTAGAACATCCGGCTGAAACTAGCAGCTAACTAGCTACTTGCTATTAGCCACCGTTAGCGGTCTTCACCATTGTCCGTGGCCTGCACTACCTACCAGCCAGCTCTAGCCTGGACAATTATCGGCCCAGTCTGGCACATCAAACTATCGAGCCATAGTATATCGGATTTTCTGCCGGAATCACTGAATCACTGGACCTTAACACCGGATCATCGCAAGTAGCTAGCTGCAACCGAATGGCTGTTGTTGTTGTTGGCTAATCACCACTGTCCAGAAGCAAGCCCCAGTTAGCCATGAGCTAGCCTCGAGCCAGGCCCATCTCCCGGCTATCTACCTCTCTGTCAAACGGACGGGACCTCCTAGTGTTAACACAGAGCCCCGCCGATCCATCACGACTGGTCTGCCAACGTAATCGTCTGATGTGGTTTCAACAGGCTTCCCATTGCGACGACCACGAAGATCCATCTGCTAGCCCCGGCCCGCTAGCACACGCAATCAACAGCCGTGCCCCCTGCTCGCCTGTGCCGTAGCAGCCACTGAACTGATCCCGGACTCACCTATTGCTGTTCACTGGACCTTATGATCACTCAGCTACACAGCTGATGCCTGCTGGACTGTTCCTTTATACGGTACCCCATCCTGTTTATCTGTTTAGCCTCAGCTCAAACTTTCATCGCCATTACCAGCTGTTGTCTTAGCTCTCTCGAATAACACCTGTGATTGCTTTATGCATCTCTCCCATGTCAATATGCCTTGTCTATTGCTGTTTCGGTTAATTCTTACTGTACTTTTTCACTGTAGAGCCCCCAGTCCCGCTCAACCTGCCTCAGATAGCTCCTTTGTCCAACCCCCCAAAAACGCGGAGACCGACTCAATCGGTGCCTCCAGTGATGCTATCTCCTTCATCGTTACCCAACGCTTTGGTTTACCTCCACTGTACTCATATCCTTCCATATCCTTGTCTGTACATAATGCCCTGAATCTATTCTACAACGCCTGGACATCTGCCCCTTTTATTCTTTGTACCCAACGCACTAGAAGACCAGTTCTTAAAGCCTTTAGCCATATCCTTATTCTATTCCTCCTCTGTTCCTCTGGTGATGTAGAGGTTAACCCAGGCCCTGTAGCCCCCAGTATCACTCCTACTCCCCAGGCGCTATCATTTGTTGACTTCTGTAACCGCAAAAGCCATGGTTTCTTGCATGTTAACATCAGAAGCCTCCTCCCTAAGTTTGAGATATTCACTGCGTTAGCACACTCCGCCAACCCTGATGTTCTAGTAATGTCTGAATCCTGGCTTAGGAAGGCCACCAAAGATTCAGAAATGTCCATTCCCAACTACAACATTTTCCGTCTAGATAGAACTGCCAAAGGGGGCAGAGTTGCAATCTACTGTAGAGATAGCCTGCAGAGCTCTATCATACTATCCAGGTCTGTGCATAAACAGTTTGAGCTTCTACTTCTAAAAAACCACCTTTCCAGAAATAAGTTTCTCACTGTTGCCGCTTGCTACAGACCCCCCTCAGCCCCCAGCTGTGCCCTGGACACCATATGTGAATTGATTGCCCCCCATCTATCCTCAGAGTTCGTATTGCTTGGTGACCTAAACTGGGATATGCTTAACACCGCGGCCGTCCTACAATCTAAACTAGATGCCCTCAATCTCACACAAATTATCAAGGAACCTACCAGGTACAACCATAAATCCGTTAACATGGGCACCCTCATAGATATCATCCTGACTAATTTACCCTCTAAATACACCTCCGCTGTCTTCAACCAGGATCTCAGCGATCACTGCCTCATTGCCTGCGTCCGTAATGGGTCCGCGGTCAAACGACCACCCCTCATCACTGTCAAACGCTCCCTAAAACACTTCAGCGAGCAGGCCTTTCTAATTGACCTGGCCCGGGTATCTTGGATGGATATTGACCTCATTCCATCAGTAGAGGATGCCTGGTTGTTCTTTAAAAGTGCTTTCCTCTCCATCTTCAATAAGCACGCCCCTTCAAAAGATTCAGAACTAAGAACAGATATAGCCCCTGGTTCACCCCAGACTTGACTGCCCTTGGCCAGCTCAAAAACATCCTGTGGCGAACTGCATTAGCATCGAACAGCCCCCACGATATACAACTTTTCAGGGAAGTCAGGAACCAATATACACAATCAGTTAGGAAAGCAAAGGCTTGCTTTTTCAAACAGAAACTTGCATCCTGTAGCACTAACTCCAAAAAGTTTTGGGACACTGTTAAGTCCATGGAGAATAAGAGCACCTCCTCCCAGCTGCCCACTGCACTGAGGCTAGGAAACACTGTCACTACCGATAAATCTACGATAATCGAAAATGTCAACAAGCATTTTGCTATGGCTGGCCATGCTTTCCACCTGGCTACCCCTTCCCCGGCCACCAGCTCTGCACCCTCTGCTGCAACTTGCCCATGCCCCCCCCCCCCCACCCCCCCGCTTCTCCTTCACATAAATTCAGATAGCTGATGTTCTGAAAGAGCTGCAAAATCTGGACCCCTTCAAATCAGCTGGGCTAGACAATCTGGACCCTTTCTTTCTAAAATTAGCCGGCGAAATTGTCACAACCCCAATTACCAGACTGTTCAACCTCTCTTTCGTATCGTCTGAGATCCCCAGAGATTGGAAAGCTGCCGCGGTCATCCCCCTCTTCAAAGGGGGTGACACTCTAGATCCAAACTGTTACAGACCTACAGTGGGGAAAAAAAGTATTTAGTCAGCCACCAATTGTGCAAGTTCTCCCACTTAAAAAGATGAGAGAGGCCTGTAATTTTCATCATAGGTACACGTGAACTATGACAGACAAATTGAGGAAAAAAAATCCAGAAAATCACATTGTAGGATTTTTAATGAATTTATTTGCAAATTATGGTGGAAAATAAGTATTTGGTCACCTACAAACAAGCAAGATTTCTGGCTCTCACAGACCTGTAACTTCTTCTTTAAGAGGCTCTTCTGTCCTCCACTCGTTACCTGTATTAATGGCACCTGTTTGAACTTGATATCAGTATAAAAGACACCTGTCCACAACCTCAAACAGTCACACTCCAAACTCCACTATGGCCAAGACCAAAGAGCTGTCAAAGGACACCAGAAGCAAAATTGTAGACCTGCACCAGGCTGGGAAGACTGAATCTGCAATAGGTAAGCAGCTTGGTTTGAAGAAATCAACTGTGGGAGCAATTATTAGGAAATGGAAGACATACAAGACCACTGATAATCTCCCTCGATCTGGGGCTCCACGCAAGATCTCACCCCGTGGGGTCAAAATGATCACAAGAACAGTGAGCAAAAATCCCAGAACCACACGGGGGGACCTAGTGAATGACCTGCAGAGAGCTGGGACCAAAGTAACAAAGCCTACCATCAGTAACACACTACGCCGCCAGGGACTCAAATCCTGCAGTGCCAGACGTGTCCCCCTGCTTAAGCCAGTACATGTCCAGACCCGTCTGAAGTGCATTTGGATGATCCAGAAGAGGATTGGGAGAATGTCATATGGTCAGATGAAACCAAAATAGAACTTTTTGGTAAAAACTCAACTAGTCGTGTTTGGAGGACAAAGAATGCTTAGTTGCATCCAAAGAACACCATACCTACTGTGAAGCATGGGGGTGGAAACATCATGCTTTGGGGCTGTTTTTCTGCAAAGGGACCAGGACGACTGATCCGTGTAAAGGAAAGAATGAATGGGGCCATGTATCGTGAGATTTTGAGTGAAAACCTCCTTCCATCAGCAAGGGCATTGAAGATGAAACGTGGCTGGGTCTTTCAGCATGACAATGATCCCAAACACACCGCCCGGGCAACGAAGGAGTGGCTTCGTAAGAAGCATTTCAAGGTCCTGGAGTGGCCTAGCCAGTCTCCAGATCTCAACCCCATAGAAAATCTTTGGAGGGAGTTGAAAGTCCGTGTTGCCCAGTGACAGCCCCAAAACATCACTGCTCTAGAGGAGATCTGCATGGAGGAATGGGCCAAAATACCAGCAACAGTGTGTGAAAACCTTGTGAAGACTTACAGAAAACGTTTGACCTGTGTCATTGTCAACAAAGGGTATATAACAAAGTATTGAGAAACTTTTGTTATTGACCAAATACTTATTTTCCACCATAATTTGCAAATAAATTAATAAAAAATCCTACAATGTGATTTTCTGGATGTTTTTTTCTCATTTTGTCTGTCATAGTTGGCGTGTACCTATGATGAACATTACAGGCCTCTCTCATCTTTTTAAGTGGGAGAACTTGCACAATTGGTGGCTGACTAAATACTTTTTTTTCCCACTGTATATCCATCCTGCCCTGCCTTTCGAAAGTATTTGAAAGCCAAGTTAACAAACAGATCACCGACCATTTCGAATCCCACGTACCTTCTCCGCTATGCAATCTGGTTTCCGAGCTGGTCATGGGTGCACCTCAGCCATGCTCAAGGTCCTAAACGATATTATAACCGAGATCGATAAAATACAGTACTGTGCAGCCGTCTTCATCGACCTGGCCAAGGCTTTCGACTCTGTCAATCACCGCATTCTTATTGGCAGACCAAATAGCCTTGGTTTCTCAAATGACTGCCTCGCCTGGTTCACCAACTACTTCTCAGATAGAGTTCAATGTGTCAAATCGGAGGGCCTGTTGTCTGGACCTCTGGCAGTCTCTATGGGGGTGCCACAGGGTTAAATTCTCGGGCAGACTCTATTCTCTGTGTATATCAATGATGTCGCTCTTGCTGCTGGTGACTCTCAGATCCACCTCTACGCAGGCGACACCATTTTGTATACATCTGGCCCTTCATTGGACACTGTGTTAACAAACCTCCAAACGAGCTTCAATGCCATACAGCACTCCTTCCGTAGCCTCCAACTGCTCTTAAACGCTAGTAAAACTAAATGCAAGCTCTTCAATCGAACGCTGCTTGCACCCACCCGCCCGACTAGAATCACTACTCTCAGCGGGTCTGACTTAGAATATGTGGACAACTTCAAATACCTACAGTAGGTGTCTGGTTAGACCGTAAACTCTCCTTCCAGACTCACATTAAGCATCTCAAATCTCTCGTTGCCTGGCCTTCACTACATATTCGTCGCCAAACCCACTGGCTCCAGGTCATCTATAAATCACTGCTAGGCAAATCCCTGCCTTATCTTAGCTCATTGGTCACCATAGCAACACCCACCCGTAGTATGCGCTCCAGCAGGTATATCTCACTGGTCATCCCCAAAGCCAACACCTCCTTTGGCCGCCATTCCTTCCAGTTCTCTGCTGCCAATGACTAGAACGAACTGCAAAAATCTCTGAAGCTGGAGACTCTTATCTCCCTCACTAACTTTAAGCATCAGTTGTCAGAGCAGCTTACCGATCACTGCACCTGTACACAGCCCATCTGTAATTAGCCCACCCAACTACCTCATCCCCATATTGTTATTTATTTTCCTCATTTGCACCCAAGTATCTCTATTTGCACATCATCTTCTGCACATCTATCATTCCAGTGTTAATACTAAATTGAAATTATTTTGCACTATGGCCTATTTTTTGGTTGGAGTAAAGTGGGGGGGGTAAGTTATGTCACATACTATATTCATTTATAATCTCTCATAGATTTAATCTTACAGATGTGTCACATGTCACTTCTCGTAGTGTCTGAAACTGCTGTAAATGATAGATGTGCACCAATATTCTGTTCATACTACAGTTGTCAACAGATGATTGTGGAATCACAAGTCTAATTTAGCAACCAACGCTTGTCCATATGTCTTTACCTGTGAATTTCTAAAGTATTAGTAAAGAGAGAGAGAGAGAGAGAGAGAGAGCAAGAGAGAGAGAGAGATAGAGAGAGAGAGAGAGAGAGAAACAGAGAAATGAGGGGAGTGCTTGTCCGTTCAGGTGTGCATCATTATCTGTTCTATAGTTTTTTAGGGCCCTACTCCTTGTGAGATATGACCTGCATTTGACTACAACCAGTTTTGTTTAAGCACCCTCCCATGCACCTCCTCTATTCTGCACTCAATGCTTGCAGTGTAGATACATATATCATTGCTCTCTTAAAGGCCCAATGCAGTAATTTTTTATCTCAATTTCAAATCATTTCTGGGTAACAAGTACCTTACTGTGATTGTTTTCAATTAAAACGGTCAAAAATAAACTAAAAGAGCTTCTTAGGAAAGAGCAATTTATCAAGCAAGAATTTTGCTAGCGCTGTCTGGGAGTGGTCTTAGTGAGGAGGGGAACACTGAGAACTAGCTGTTGGTGGCAGAGAGATTTGGAACTCTCTTTCTTATTGGTCTATTAACTAATTAACCGCCTAGTGATGTCATCAGGCAGGCCAAAACACCATCCCACCAAAACAGGCGGAAATTTCAGGTGGTCTTTTCAAACAGCTCTTACACTAAACGGGCATTATCATCATTTAAGAAATGTCACAGTATTATTCTGACCACATAGTGTGGAAATATATATAAAACACAGGAAAATCACGTTTTTGTCTACACTGGGCCTTCAACATTGGTCTCCAGCACTACAGCTGTCTTCACTTTGCACTTTATTGTTCACCCTTTTCATTGGCCTGGCAGGCAGCCGTAGTACAGTAATAGCCATCAGGCTGACTTTACACAAACCACCATTCTCAAAACCACATACTGTATAACACTCAGCAACAAAAAACGGAGGGCTCCACCAACTCTCACCCCCGTTGAGTTGCAGAGCAGGAGTTGCTGTAGACACGAAAATAATGACACATTTATTTGGTGACAGCGTCTTTCTCTGTGTCTTTATTCCCCACAATTCAAAAAGTGCCTTCATAAATGACCAAATGAAAGTCGTGAACATAGACACTAAAAGAGCTGTTCTGCTGCCAGATGTTCCACAACTCTCAGCCGTGAAACTCGATTATTCTGCCTTAAAAACATCTCAGAAATGACCTTGACTTGATCTGCTGTGGTGTGGACAGATTTAGTATACAACACATCTAGAATAAAGTGGCTGTTTCAGTTGCTGTTGTTGTTCTGTATACAATTTCTCATGATCTCTGTCATAGATGATGCAGCCACGCTGTGCTTTGACAACGCAAGCCCCCCCATTCTCTTACACATTGAAACCGTCTCTAGGTGTACATGAGTAAACATTGATTCTATTTCATTGCCCAGAGTAGGTTTTTGGCCTCTCCGTTTCATAGCCTCACCATTGTGCCCCACTGCCTCTTCTTTTCTCATTCATTCCAAAGGACCCCTTATGACTTTATCCCCCACACCCCCACCCCCTACCACCACCCCTTTTAAAGGGTCTGTCAAACAGAACAGGACCTGCTTTGACTGTCAGTTAATTACACACCGTTTTACTCCACTATTTACCAGCCAAAGGGAGGGCCGGCGGGGTCTGCATGGGGCCTGCGTGGCATCCCCTCCATCAATGTCGGTGGGCCCATCAAAGGCCACAATGGGAATGACTCCCTTAAAGCCGTGGCGTGTCCACTACTCAAAGCCATCCATTCCTAATTACCTTCAGAGATGCCTGATAATGGCCACTTTGAAGTGGAAATGTGCCCTAATGAGAGGAGAGGAGAGGGAGGGAGGGAGGGAGGGAAGGGTAGGGAAGTAAGGAAGGAAGGAAGGAAGGAAGGAAGGAAGGAAGGAAGGAAGGAAGGAAGGAAGGAAGGAAGGAAGGAAGGAAGGAAGGAAGGAAGGAAGGAAGGAAGGAAGGAAGGAAGGAAGGAAGGAAGGGGTCCTGGAGTGAGAGGGAGTGTTATAGGGGCGCTGTCCTGGCCTGGCTGCCGCCCTCTCTCTGTGCTCATGGGAGTGAGGAGAAGTTGTAGACAGGGGCCCCGAGACGGACTCCAGGCGGGGGTCCCTCTCCATCCATCTTCCGGGCCACGGTTGGCCCCAGGCACCTGACTCCCCTGCCGTTGTTACAAGTGCCTCTATCTTTTCTCTCTTGGTCCCTCCCTCCCTCCCCCCTCTCTCTCTCTCTCTCTCTTTCTCTCTCTCTCTGTATGAAAGCCTCTGAGGAAAGGGTGACAATAGCACCGCCACTAGGTCTGACGACTGGAGTTCCCATAAGAACTACATGCCTGGCATTCTTTGCACTGTCTTGCATACTTTCACATGGTGTTGAGGTGCCTTGCAGACTGCTGAATTTGCATACAAAGCATTTTTTTTCTCACACTTTGTTATTGTTGTAGAAACATTTTACTAGATAATTAACTCAAAAATATCTCTCAAGACATCAGAGCCTGTGAATTTAAGAATTTAGACTTTATTTAAAAAACAAAGCCGAGCCTTTTTCCAAAGAGACAAAGACTGTCCCTTTTTCGCCAAGAGCTCAATTTTATAGCCACATGTACAAACATTCCTAACTTTTTTTTAGTTCGTACCACCCTCTCATTCGATCATTCTATTGGCTGCGTGCCTAGGCCCCTTCTCAAAAGCCCCTTCTTAAAAAACTAATGTAAATGCAAACCAGATGTCTAGAACAACCCCATGGCCTCAGTTTAAAAACCCCTGTAAAATAACACATCATATCCTTAATGTCTATATTCATTATTTAAACATATATCTGGATTATAAAATATCAAACATGTTCATTCTGTTTCACCATTATCATTTCATAATACATTATACAACATTTATCATTCATCATCCTCTCCAGCCCCTGAGATGATGTGCATGTGGCCATGTGTCAGGTCATAAGGTCATAAACATAAAGAAACGCAAACACTAGCTCCATTGTTACTTCTATCTCCACAGCCATCACGTCATTCACATTCCTAAACCAGCTGCAGAAGTTTTCATGAAAAACACATAATTATCTCTGCTCTGAATTCAACTGGCTCTCAATCCATAAACACTCCAAGGCATATAGATTTTCAATTTTACAACAGATCCATGCTTATTACTAATATTATTATTTTACCTTTGACCTTTCCCTACACTTACCTTCATGATACATAAAATAACACCACATATCCCCCCTTTGGGACATTATAATATTGTCCCATCAATACAAAAATTAATTACTCATATCACAAGTATTATAACAATCAAAATAATCAATATCCATATCTAATCAATTAATTGCCATGTCAACATCACTAAGCATTAATATTATAAGTTATTCAGATCAGTCAGTCCACTTATAATTTATAATCATAATCAAATGAATTACCCAAAACAACTTAAAATGACAATTCTTAATTAGTCACCTTTGTTCCATCATTCAAGTTAAAACTCTCACCTTGGCCCATCAATACTGGCCGAATGTACATGTATGTTATAATAATTCTAGCATTACCTTCCTCATAACAAGAATTACATCAGATCAGTACCCTAATGCATTGTCCAAATTACTATAAATTTAGTAGTGTATAATACCTCCTTAATCAACATACTACCTCAACTAACACTCCTTCCTCTACCGGCACTCAATCTTCTGGCGTCTTCATTATTCTTCATTATGTTGTTCATAGTTCATCTTGAATTTCCAATAGCAATGTCCCAATTCCAATGTCACACCTGAACCACCACACCTCCACCCTCATCCTGTTTTGTCCATGTGCAACCCAGTATATTGCTTTGATTTGATGCAGAAGTGGGTCGGACAGGAACATCTTCAACGCCTTTGTTGTTTCCTCTTCAGCCAAGTAGAGGATTTTTGGTTTTTATTGAGGTTTACACCGTTCTGAGCCAATTGATCTCTGCAATGCATTACGACACCATCCGTTGTAACCTCAGGAAAGGACAGATCATAACAGTTCAGTTGAGTTAATTTCCAATCCAAAACATCCCTAGTAACATCATCTACATGACAAATCATTATGTTTCACATTTTCCCTTGAATTCTTCCCAAATTATATAACCCAATTGTTTTATTGTAACATTCCTATATTTTTCTTATACTCTATTTGACATTAAGTTTCCCTTTCCTTGTTCCTATTCTAACACTTGCTTATACTTCTCTCTTCTAATAACACTTTCCCCTGGAAATCTAACACCAAATACTACATCAAATTGGTTATCTAAGTCTTGGACTGTTCTCCTTATGTCTATGATTCACTTGTCTCTTTCTTTCATTATCTTAAGGTCACCCTACCCCATGTGACTTCCCCATACTCTTTGTGCTAGTTTCTCACACACCAATACTATTTAACCCTAGTATTTTAATAGTGATCCCTTCCTGTATTTTTAGTTATAGTTCCTGCCTGTGCAAGAATCTACATTCTACTCCTGTCTATATCCCTTCTATGTCTTGTTCTTCTGCTCTTTATTATTATCATCAGTACTCCATTCCCCTTATTCTCAGGTAACTAGTCAAATACATATAAATCAATGATAAGGATATCTGGTGCATCTTGGAGATCTGGAATCTCTCAATCATCAGTTCCCTCACTCTGGTACAATGGTTAAGATGATACCCAATACTCCCCTCTATCCGTACCATCGTTGGTATAACCTGGACAACAATATGTAAGTCACTTCTGTTGTTAACCTTCCCCCATCACTAGGATCTCCGGATCAGCCAAAGTCCCTCTCAATCTATCGACATCGGTCTGTGAAAAGTGTCCTTCTATCAGCCTTCTCATAAGGAAACTCAGAGTTACTGCTGCAAAAACACAAGCACAGACACACACAAAAAACAACAATACTACCCAATGGCTGAGGTTGGAACACTCCTATAGTGGAAAACATTAATCTTAGTATCTGTCTCCACCAGTTTTACCATCATTAAGGCAGCCAACAACACCTTTCCAGCTCTTTCTTCTGTAGTCTTTTGCCATCACATAGTCTCCAGGGCACAGAAAATACTCAGATTATCCTACTCAGTTGGACATAGCTATCTTCACCCATGAAAATAAAATCTTAAGAACATTGTTATGTTAGGTGAGACACAATATGCTACTCATGTCCTCTCATCCGTCAAAAGAAGCCTTGAGATTATGAAGCACACCTGCTTCCAGCTTGTTGTAGTCCATGTATCTCATAGACAGACCACCTCTACACCATGCCTCCTATCACAAAAACAAAAATGATTTAACCTAACCCATAACACACTATTACTACTGCTTACATCCTTAATACACCTTGCATATTTCCCCACAAAACCATAATAAACCATTAAAACCTCTAATAAATCCAACTTCCCCCCTTGGACACATACATCACATCGTGATTTATGTGTACAAAAACAAAACAAAACAATATTGCCTATCAAACCTAAAATAATAACTAACTTTAAAATAACAACCCTTGAGCATATCTTTACTTAACTGTATTCCATAACACTATTCAATGAATACTTCTCATTCAGGACTAACTCTCTCACTACATCCTTGTCCTGTTTAGACTCATTTATATATAGGATTTTTCCAATTTGTAAACTTCTTCACAATTATCCTTATTTTATCCAACCCCTTAATTCAGCATGCCTCTAGAATTCATAGTGCGGTTGATCAGATCACACTATAAAGCCAGGACAGATTTCAGAGGTCATTGAAATCATTCAATGAATTGTTTCATCCTATAGTATACTACTTCTAACAACCATCAAAACCTTTCATAAATGTTGTAATTCCTTATTACAGCTCTTTTCAAAATAAATCATACATATTTACTTATCCCTCAGTAAATAACCCCCTTACATGTGTATGCCCCTTTAAGATATTTCACTTCCATCCTGTCAAAAAACCCCAAATAGAAATAAAAATCCTATACAACTAACATTTCATACTAAGTAGTTTGTTTGTGGTTATTTGAACACCATATAGTAAAACAATAACCAAACAAAAATGGCCAGGCCTTATTTATTTTTGTAACTCCCTATGACAACCTAAAAATAAAACTACTTAATTTTACTAACTAGTTCCACCCTAGCCTACAGACTTTTCTAACCTCCCAATAAAGAAATCCCCATGTTCCTGGAAGAGAAAGTATACATGTCGTTAACATATAATCATCAATCCAAAGATAGTAATTACACACAAAACATCATAAACCTATAACCCCTTTTTAGTAATTTAAACGTCGCAAACTGTTGCATCGATGTTTTCTTTTTTTTTCCCCCAAATATAAACTTATTGTTTCATAATCCAAAACCCATAAAAAGATGTCTACTTAATCCATCGAGTCAACAGCAACAACTACCTCCCCAGGTTCAATGTACTATAAACAATTTATCATTATCTGAAGTAATAAAACATCATCATAACTCACTGCTGTTTAAACAAACAATATAATGTCATAATAAAATGATCAATTATCAAATATCGTTCCTTATTCAACTATCGAGACATGTTCTTCATTAGTTAATCGTCTCCACAAAGCAATACTACCTAATAACATATTCTCATTCTCCTAAATATAAACCAATAAAACATCCAATTCACCAATATGCTATTTCAATTACTATGTTATCCTATTCGACATAGATTGGTAGGACATCTTCCCTATAATGTTATCAACGAAACCAGTAATCCACATCAATAACATCAATGTAAAAGATTTGCTTTCTGTCCCCTACTGGATTCGAACCAGGGACCCTCTGCACACATTGACAACTTTCACCATAAAAGTACCATTACCCGTCGCTCCACCAGTGCCACACAAAGCATCTACTTCCAGTTCATAGAGCAAATGACATCACCCAACGAAAACCACACTAGCTTTCACCGCTAACCAGCTAGCAATCTCCTGCCGATACCATTCCACGACCTCCCACAAACCACGCGATCCCCGTACACCTAACGTACCCATAACGTCCATTATAGCGCTCTCATGTTTCAGCAAGTTTAACATCCACAGAGAAAAAATGGAAATTCTTCAATTTTTCCTAGCAGACGAAATAAAACCACTTTCAAACAGCGTTCTGCATTTACCTCTATCATAGGGTTTAAAAACCCCACTCAACAACATTAACCATCCTAAATTGCCATAGTAACGTCATGTTTGGTTCAATATATCTATTACCATATAAGACATTCACTTCTCCATGCGTAGCAAACTATATCCTATTTCTCCTGTAATCAACTAAAATCATAGCCACACAATTAAACCATCACTCCGCCATTACAGAATGAATTAACTATCCTTGCTATGTAAGCTACAAGTAACACCAAACACTTGCTATAGTTTACCATCATATATTTAAATAATCAATTTATCCCAATCCAATGTATCTATAGACATATCCCACTATTGCCATTTGTTTAATCTAGCAAAACCTCATTCAATGACTAAAAATTACTACCACGTTGTCTCCTCTCCATTAACATTTTAGCAGATGCTCTTTTTCCAAACAACACTCACTTCGTGAGCTCATACATTCCTTTACTTATACTAGCCCCCCTTGGGAATCGAACACCCAACCCTGGCGTTGTAAGCACCGTGCTCTACCAACTGAGCTACAGCCACAGATAAGCGTATAGCGCCCTTTTCTGATAATGTTATAATTGTAGCCTATTGCATTACTTTTGTTTAAAATATACGTTTGTTCAGTCAATAAATCTAGAACCCACTATAAATGGGTGCTTATTCACTCAGCATAATAACCAAAGCTCTTTGCATCCCCTAGTTCACGTAATGAAAATACATTATGATTCTACAATTCACCAAATATTCGCATACACCACTGGTGACGCAAACCATAGAATAAAATAATAACAATTAGAATTTTGTCAAATAGATGTTTTCCATCCAACTATTCAAAATTTATTTAAATAACTATTTCAGCTCGATACAGTCAAACAAGTATGACTCTCTTTTTACCGGAAACTAATTCATGCTTTTAGTAAAATCTATTCACATCCCAACAATAGCTAAACTATACTTAGAAAACCTAGACTCTGTTCAGCGATGCAGAATCCATGCTTTATCGAAATGACAAGTTAATCCTCTTTTATTCCAATGATAATAGTCAGTAGTATTAGTATCTGGAACATACCACACTTTATCAGAAAATAGTTCTGTAGGACACAGTTCTCACACGCTCAACGTAATCAACTTAGCAGTCAACAAGTCAAACCCCACATTCATTGATTTGGAAACAGATCTAACAACCTAACCAAATGAATTATATATCTGCTTCTGAAATAATATATAGTTTATTATTATGCTTAATTCTACCACATGTCCTATGTACTCTCTCCCATTTCCACATCCACCTACGTTTTTGAACAAGTCAACACCTATAATTTTATTATTTTACGTAGTCAATTTATCATAATACTGCATTACCTCTAACGTTTCTAAATATATCGTCCAAACATACCCTAACAGATGTATCAAAATACAATGCATAGACGTCATATGACCATACCAATAAACGTGACCTGTTCCTCCAACAGGATTTATTCTACCCCTCCTGGTAACGTGAATTTTCTACACTCAGTTGGTCAATGAATACCCACGCACCATTTATTCTTCTCTTTCCTAAGTGATTGGGCACACCCTTTCTCCATCAGACAGAAGCTTCAAACAACCTCAAATAGATTTCCCTTCCTTACAGAAAGGCTATCTACTTACAGGATTTAATATTATATTCTCACTCACACAGATGAGCAGACCTACTCTATATATAACACTTTATCAAAATTTGGAAGCCCTTGTAGCTATTTAACCCGTTCACCTACTCAGGATGACCTAACTTTTTTTCCTGATAGACCCTACATAATATTGACATCATCACAACACAGGATGATTCACTACTTACCCGTACAGACCTCTAACAAAGAATTTATCATCAGAGCGGTATCCGTAAGTAATCTTGTCTGTTCAGGCCAATGGAATGCTAATTATAGCCCCCCAAAGCGGTATCCACAAGATTTCTATTTATACTACACTTTCCTAAGTGACCTGTCAATTCTGCCCTAATTTTTCTGTTACACTTCCTCAACACAGAAAAAGAAGCGGTATTACCCCAGGATTTCTGCCTACCTATGCAGTCCTCAAGACGATTAACGTCTAAAGCGGTATCTGCAGGACTTAACCTGTTATTGTCTGATCGCTCAACCAGCCGTACAACCACCCATGTCCAAATGACCCAGACAGAGCAATCAGCAAGATGAATCAACTGAATCAAATGAATCAAATCAATTGAACAGACGGTTCAGACAAACAACAGCAACATGTATTCTTAAATTCAAAAGCTCCTAGTGTCTAACTTTCTGGTTCTTAAATTTGGAGAGACCTACTTGGTATTTCTTTAGATGTTGCCGAGTCCCGGATCGGACCACACAAACTTTATACTATTTTAGTAAGAACTTCTTACCTTTTTAAAAGCGGCCGCTTTTGTTTGTATGGTCCGTCCAAGCCGTTTCACAACTGCAAATACATACCGTCACTGATCCCTATCAAGTCCCTTCGTGGTCGCCAATTATGTTGTAGAAACATTTTACTAGATAATTAACTCAAAAATATCTCTCAAGACATCAGAGCCTGTGAATTTAAGAATTTAGACTTTATTTAAAAAACAAAGCCGAGCCTTTTTCCAAAGAGACAAAGACTGTCCCTTTTTCGCCAAGAGCTCAATTTTATAGCCACATGTACAAACATTCCTAACTTTTTTTTAGTTCGTACCACCCTCTCATTCGATCATTCTATTGGCTGCGTGCCTAGGCCCCTTCTCAAAAGCCCCTTCTTAAAAAACTAATGTAAATGCAAACCAGATGTCTAGAACAACCCCATGGCCTCAGTTTAAAAACCCCTGTAAAATAACACATCATATCCTTAATGTCTATATTCATTATTTAAACATATATCTGGATTATAAAATATCAAACATGTTCATTCTGTTTCACCATTATCATTTCATAATACATTATACAACATTTATCATTCATCATCCTCTCCAGCCCCTGAGATGATGTGCATGTGGCCATGTGTCAGGTCATAAGGTCATAAACATAAAGAAACGCAAACACTAGCTCCATTGTTACTTCTATCTCCACAGCCATCACGTCATTCACATTCCTAAACCAGCTGCAGAAGTTTTCATGAAAAACACATAATTATCTCTGCTCTGAATTCAACTGGCTCTCAATCCATAAACACTCCAAGGCATATAGATTTTCAATTTTACAACAGATCCATGCTTATTACTAATATTATTATTTTACCTTTGACCTTTCCCTACACTTACCTTCATGATACATAAAATAACACCACATTATCAAGCTCTTTGTCTGATTTGCTTACCTTATTAATGTTCTTTTTTTGCCCAATCTTTAATCTTCTAATTTCATCTGATTTGGTTTTGTTCTCAATAAAAGTCTATGCTTAATATTGACATAAATCGGACATACAATCTAACTTCCTAAAGCATATCCTTACACACAACAAATGAGATTTAATAAGATGACAAATCCTACAGGTTTAACACCCACATTTACTGAACAGAATGCCTACAAAAGGATATCTAAATCACAACATACAATACAACCGGCACTTTCTAACTTGATATAACCTAACAATAGGGCTGGATGAACCTTTTGGGTTGCCACACCAGCGGAACCTTTCTAGTTCAAAAATTTTCCTCAAGGAACCCCTCTGAAAAGGTATTAGAGGAACCCCTAGTTAAAGGTTCAAACCGGAACCTTTTTGTGATGGGAGGGGTTCAATTTTGAACCTTTTTAATAAAATATTGTAGAGGTAGCAGCCTATCAGATTGGAGGCGTGGCTTATTGGAGGCATGGCGTTCATATAGTTATTTTTGGTCACACGTTAGCATAAAAGTAATTCCTGTTCATATTACGTTTGTACACTGCAAATAATAAAATGTCCTTGAATATTTTGGCATATTACATATTATTTTTATATGTTTTTCGTATTTTTTATGTTTACCCTTTTTTTCTCCCCAATTGGTAGTTACGATCTTGTCTCATCGCTGCAACTCCCCAACGGACTCGGGAGAGGCAAAAGTCGAGAGTCATGCGTCCTCCGAAACAGGACGCACTGCTTCTTAACACACTGCTCACTTAACCCGGAAGCCACCCGCACTAATGTGTCGGACGAAACACTGTCCAACTGACAACCGAAGTCAGTTTGCAGGCTCCCGGCACGCCACAAGGAGTCACTAGAGCATGATGAGCCAAGGAAATCCCCCCGGCCAATCCATCCCCTAACCCGGAAGACGCTGGGCCAATTGTGAGCCGCCCCATGGGACACCCGGTCACTGCCAATAATACATATTCTAATATAATATTAATATAGCTGATTACATATAGTAATAAAGTGGTAACTATTCCAACTTTGGGATTTGTATAGGCTCTTGAGGAACTCATACACCTCATTGAAGCTGCAAAACTGTCAGTTTCCAATCTTAACATATTATGACAATACAACAGAACAGATTAACTGGAATGACATTTTTTGGGTGGCCAAAAAATATATATCTTAAAGCCACACCCCTAATAAGCCACGCCTCTGCTCCAGGGTTCCTCCAGGAACCCGTTGCTTCATTGAACCATTAAAGTTCCTCCAAGAAACCCTCAACTAACCAAAGGTGCAAATGTGAACCATTGACTAGCAATGGTTCCTTGAGGAACTCCAGGGTTCCTTGAGTCTCCACTATTCCTCAGAGTGTAGTGTTAAGGCTATAGAGGCAAGAATCAAGCTAGTCATCCCCTCCTATGAAACCAGAGTTTTCAGCAGTTAATAAGAGCCTCAATTATGTTGCGACCTGCCCTCGTTACACCATAAAAGCGCCATGCTCAGTTGGTAGAGCATGGCGCTTGCAACGCCAGGGTTGTGGGTTCGTTTCCCACGGGGGGCCAGTATGAAAAAAAATGTATGCACTCACTAACTGTAAGTCGCTCTGGATAAGAGTGTCTGCTAAATAAAAATTAAATAATAAAACAGAACCTGGTGGGATAATGAAAGACAAAGTTAACTGTAATCTCCCTTTATCTGGCAAAATCATCCATTGTGATCCACATCGGGTTGTTTTCTATGGCCTGCCAATTTAAAGGAACTCTCTCCTCAGACAAAGACCAGAGCCACTGGGTTTTAAATGACAATGCTTTCAGGAATCAGTCAGTATCTACTACCAGAGCTCAGGCCTGCTTGTCTGCTCTGTTTGCCTGTACTAATATCCTGGAAAGCAATCGGTGTTGATACAACACAAAAGGAAAAAGTGATCAGAAGGGAGGAGAGGATAGAGAGGCTTACAAGGAATATTAATGTAGAAAATGTGCAATAGTATAGTATAGTCACACCCATACAGAAGACAGATCCTGAAACAAATGGCAAAGATCTTATAAAGAGGTGGGTGTGACAGGCTTCAAGGGCGTGTCACCCCAGTTCATTGCATGCAGGTGAAGCGTGGAGGTAAAGTGTGGAAGTGAAGCATGGAGGTGAAGCGTGGAGGTGAAGCATAATTCCCATGCATGCCAGTATGAGACCCAGTGGCCATACCGGGGTGGCGTACTTGAGCACTGGCCTGACAAAGCAGGTGTACACTGTCAATAGGTTCTCAGAGGGAAATTCAAAGGTGAGAGCATCCTTAAGACTGTGTATGGTTTCTGTAACCGGTCATTAAAGTGAGAAATGACCTTAAGTCGCACACGTCATTATTCTTAATCATAACTCAATCATTTACGTTAGAACTGAATGATAATACAGTATGTTCTGTCTCTGTCTGCTGCCTGTGCAACATTTTCAGGGGTTCCTTGCAGTCACAATCCCCTGTCCTTTAGGAAACCCTCAGAGGCCGTCACGTCAAAACATGAAGGGAGGGAAACAAGCGGCCAGAGGGAGCTGCTTCCATCTAACTATGGGCTCTAGTCTAGTTGGTAATCAGGACAAGCTGTGCGAAGACTTGGCCACGATCCAGAAAAGCCCAACCACAATTTCTGTCTCTGAGTGGGAAGATGAGGAGAAATAGTAGAAAGAAAACGGGGGAAAAATAAAAAGAAATTCAACTGGAAGAGATCCTTGTGATGTTTAGGGAGAAAGCAAGCCACAGGTCTAGATGGTGGGGTCGGGGTGGTATGGAGGCGTGCATCAATTAATTTTTTTGCTGACGCGAGCCTCTGGAAAACAGAGAAGCTACTCATCAGCTTCTAGGTCAGAAAGAGCCCAAATTGACTGTGTGACATACAGAGAGGGCTCAATGCGAAAGCCAAAAAGGCAGTTTCCAAAACGGTCATGGTTGAAGCCAGTATTCACAGCAGATTTCCGGCCACAGTGCCCTGTCTAAGTCCCCTGATTATTTTCTGGTTCAGGGGTTGCTTCAATTCAAAGGCCTTCTCTACTCTCATCTATGATTTGGTCTTTTTAAGGGGTCTATATTTCATTGGAGAAACACACAAAGACCAGAAATTAAATTGAAAGTGACTATCACACAGGGTCGACTGTATTCAGTTGCTGTACAGTGTATACCTCAGTCCGCAGTCTGTCTAACATAGCCTACTAATACAAGTGTTTGCTGAGTGTGTTTTTGCAATAGAGGCATATAAATCTATATACACAATGTGATGAGTGTGATGGAAGGAGTCAGGCGCAGGAGGGTAATCAACGAATACAGAGTTTATTCCTTCGTGGACACACAAATGCGCTCAAATAGCAATCACCAACACAGGGGAAACTCTCATCCCTGGCAAATACACTGTAATGGTAGAATCCAATAATACATAGGCACAGGGGAAAATCTACCCTGGCAACAAAATGTACGAGTAGCTCCACCGAGCTACACTACTCTCACAAATAATAATCACCCACAAGGACAAGGGGGCAGAGGGAACACTTATACACGGACTAATGAGGGGATTAGAACCAGGTGTGTGTGATTGACAAGACAAAGGTGATGATGATTGGGGCGGCAGTGGTTAGTAAGCCGGTGACGACGAAGCCTGCCCGAACAAGGAGTGGAGACGTGACACACAAAGGCTGAACTTCTACCTTGATAAATTCCCTAGTTCAAATCTTCACTAGTTTATTAAGCAGGGGGTGGTCTACAACACAACATGTAATAAAGGATCTTATTTCAGAGGATAAAATAAAAAAAATCTGCCCTATCAATTTTGTCTAGTCAGACCTAGAGGTGCAAACAACCATTGTAATATTTGTAGATGGCCTAGTGAAAAATGGGCAAAGGAGTGCTATTTTGTTATAGTTAGAGATTGTGCTAGATCTTGCACCAAAGGACATCACAGAGCAAAGGGACGGCACAACAGTGAGTGAGGGAAGACATATCAAACTTTGAGATAACATAAACCGCAAAGCGCTAGTCATCGGGAGATAAAATATAAAAATGAGCTATTCCGACAAAGGAAAAACATATCTGTTTCACAAAGTACCATTCACTGTCCTCATCCTCCATCCACCCCTTGTCTCCTATGAACCATTTGATGAAAGAGAAAACCTCATCATAAAATTGAATAAACCATCTTCCAAGGTTGAATTATTGTAATTACGTGTAATTGACTGTTTGGCAGCATAGTCATTTCCTCCTCAGATCCAGCATCACTTTGTTCTTTGCCTAGCCACGGACTGACCTTCTCCGGTTGCAGTCTGTTCATGAATGACTCTGACATGACACAGAATGGAGCTGGCTCGGCTCTGAGGGACGGCCACGCTATATTGTCACAAGATGAGTTACTTTCTTACCAATACCATATGGTTCTATTCAAGTTTTCGGGTCCTCTCTCTCATTCTGCCTATTTATAAATATGTTGAGTCTCTCACAAAGATTTGGCCTGAGGGAGCCTGAGGATAAGAATAGGAGAAACCATGTAAACACAACATTAGTTAGAGTTTAGTTTCTCTGTACAGCAGAGGGCTTCGGTTCTGCAGCCAGCAATTGACCCGAAAGTGTCCACATATATCAGTCACTGTTTTCTTAATGTTACTCAGGTCATTTTTCATGAAGTGAAGCCTACTATGCATTCCCAGGAACAAAAGACTACAACTTTTACTGACCTCAAATGGGCCAATGGCAGTCGTGGAAGATTGGATGAATTGACTGTGCTGTTCAGCATCATGCGATGACTTGTCTTAACTTGTCCCATCTGCTCTAATTAATCAAAGATTCAACATACAATAGCTCATAAAGTTTGATAGAGTAATATTCCAGCATCATAACTCATAAGGAAGATAAATATTATGCTACACCTTGTGCTCTGATGTTTGACTACAGTCACACGTTCTGTATCTAACCTGTGTAACCAACAATGCACTGAACACTGTAGCTACCGCTGACACAATGTTTCCCAATGACTTCAGTAAATAACCTTAATTACCTAAATCATTTCATACCTCATCTTATGTCAAAGCTATCCTATTATGGTGAGGCAATGGGACAATCTATGATTCATTCTTTATTTTCATTTACCTTCGAATGGTTTTGTGTCATAGTGAATGAACACTGTTGTGTCATGACAGATGGCAATTGGCTGACCACTGTGCTTATTTAGTTGTTACAGACACCTTGCCAGAGACATGACAAGGCGTACAGTAGCTGCACTCCAGGCAAAAGTGGGTTGAGTCAACATTGTTTCAGCGTTATTTCAACTCGCCTTATCAACATAATCACACTGCGTCGATGTGGCTAGTTGGTTAGAACTTGCAAGTCATCAGTGGAAATAGGTTTTGTCTACCCCAGGTGTCAACCACAAATAAACAATATGGTTTTGAGGTTTGATTGATTTCCAGTTGAATTCTGCAGATTTTTTTTTATTCTAAAATTGATGCAATACATCAAATGGCTGCATTTAAAATTGAATGAATGAATGCCACTAACAATGAATGCCACTAACATAAAACTCAAATCCTTTTGTGATTAACAACTATAATGCGTTCATTGGTACACCACCTCTGTAAAATAACTCAGTGTTCCTTGCATGATGAATGAAGGTTGTGCTTTCATACAAAGTATCACGTTGCTATTGAGGATGTCAGGCAGCCATTTTCTTATGATTGCTTGATGAAAGGTATAATTTGGACCTGCCTTGGTAACTCAAATGCCTCAAATGCCATATTACCGGGGAATGTGAAAAGTGTCAATGCAAAAAATTATGCAATTTTCTGTTGGGCTTAATTACAAAGGGGATTCCCTTTCATTGGTGGGGCAATTGCTGTCCATTTTTGAGGACCGACTATTCCTATGAATGAATGAATGAATGAAGACGCAAATTATCTGCTCTGCCTTGATATATTGTCATATATACTCTCTGATGGTGTTATCTTTTTACATCAAAATGTAGACAAAATGTAGACAACATATTGCACATTGGGCCTATTATAGTTTTAAGTTCCCAGAGTAAGGTGTGTAGCAGATGAAAAACTGATGTTATTGGAGACAATTAAGAAATTATATTCTGGCTTCTTAATGAAAATAGGCAATTAAACGATTGGAAAGTTCGTATTCATATCAAGCATTTTGTTTGTGCGTGTGTTAAACCATACAGACAATCAAGCGAGTATAGGGATACTTTGTTGTTGAACCTCATGCAGGTTTTCTTTCATTTTTTAGAAAACAAACTAACATATAAATGACAGTTAATCCAGAGAGTGACAGCAGCGCGACTGCAGTCTATTGGTAAAGTCTGGTAATGGGCAATGCCCTTTTTAATCTAAATAAAGTTAAGCATTTGTAAATGGAAAATCATCTGCTAACCTACAGTATATGGTTTAACGACAGATTATTTGTTCATTTGATCTGCTGAGCTATAAGTCCGTTCTTATTTTCCAGCACACTGTATGTCGCTAACCTTGCATGCAGTGATTTAGAATACTGTACATGCAAAACAGGCACCAGTTATTATGGCATTACACGTTACATTTTTACATTACAATATACAGTACTAACCAGACAGACATACTGTATATTCACATGCCTGGGAGTACAACTCGTAATTGATCATACACTCTTTTGTTACTATTCTCAAAAAACAAAGTGTCAACATGAATAGTATGGGGGTTTACAGGGATTGGGGTCTGGGTACCTGACAGCTATCCTTGTGCCAACTCAGTTCATCTATGACCCAACTCTCTGAAATGACTTCCATGACTTCCTTTCCTCACCTCCTTGCTGTCATGACAGTTGATCTGAGAGGATTAGATGGCTTAAATCACCACCGCTGCTCTCACCTGTCAAACCCTGTCAGACCATGGGTCACGAAGGGAAGAAGACGGAGAAAGGAGGTCATTGTAAGAGTATTGGGAGGGACTAAACCAAGAGTTGATTCGTCAGCCTCTGAGCCTGGAGGGGTGTGGCGAGTGGCGACTAAGCAGCCACCTCAAAGTCAGTTGCCCTAACAGGTAATTGGTTTCCATCAGATTTAGCTGCATGGAATTCTTCAGGAGCTTGTGGAAACTAAAGGAAGCCATTAACTCAAACCAGGGAAGGTGTTGGTTATAGTGGACATTCTTGGCATTCTAGAAAAGGTATTTGAACATCCATTTCAGTCTATGGATGATGAAGAAACTCAACTTCATCTTGGGTTTAGATAGTTAAGAATGTTTCAGCTATTATCAGGGAAAGGTTTCCTACCATATTCCTAACTCTACCTTTTAGGAATTATGTGTTAATGTTCTGAAATACTTCTTCATATACAGTGCCTTCAGAAATTATTCATACCTCTTGACTTATTCCACATTTTGTTGTGTTACAGCCTGAATTCAAAATGGATTACATTTATTTTTTTCACCCATCTACACACAATACCCCATAATGGCAAAGTAAAAACATGTTTTTAGAACATTTTCCTAATTTATTGAAAATGAAATACAGAAATATTTAATTTACATAAGTATTCACACCCCTGAGTCAATACATCAGGGGTTACAGCCGTGAGTCTTTCTGGGTAAGTCTCTAAGAGCTTTGCACACCTGGATTGTACAATATTTGTGTTGTGTTGGATTTGCCCCAAACATAACACTTTGTATTCAGGACATAAAGTTAATTTCTTTATCACATTTTTTGCCATTTTACTTTAGTGCCTTATTGCAAACAGGATGCATGTTTTGGAATACAGGCTTCCTTCTTTTCACTCTGTCATTTAGGTTATTATTGTGGAGTAACTACAATGTTGTTGATCCATCCTCAGTTTTCTTCTATCACAGCCATTAAAATCTGTAACTGTTTTAAAGTCACCGTTGGCCTCAGGGAGGAAACCACTCAAGGATTTCACCATCTCTGTCAACTGAGTTAGGAAGGACGCCTGTATTTATCTAGAGACTGGGTGTGTTAATACACCATCCAACGTGTAATTAATAACTTCACCATGCTCAAAGGGATATTCAGTGTCTGCTTTTTTTTTTTTACCCATCTACCAAAAGGTGCCCTTCTTTGCGAGGCATTGGAAAACCTCCCTGGTCTTTGTGGTGGAATCTGTGTTTGAAATTCACTGATCGACTGAGGGACCTTACAGATAATTGTATGTGTGGGGTACAGAGATGAGGTAGTCATTCAAATATAATGTTAAACACTATTATTGCAGACAGAGTGAGTCCATGCAAACTTAGTATGTAACTTGTTAAGCACATTTGTACTCCTGAATTATTTAGGCTTGCCATAACAAAGTGGTTGAATACTTATGGACTCAAGACATTACAGCTTTCAATTTTTTATTAATTTGTAAACATTTCTAAAAACATAATTCCACTTTGACATTATGGGGTATTGTGTGTAGGCCATTGACAAAATAGTTCAGGCTATAACACAACAAAATGTGGGAAAAGTCAAGGGTTGTTAATGCTTTCTGAAGGCACTGTATTCAAATACATATGATGCTGATGTAAAAAGGGCTTTATAAATAAATGTGATTGATTGATATCCAAAACATGAGATGAACCAGCAAACAATATCCACCCCAAAACGTTGTCTTCTAATCCTAAAACCATTCCAACCGTTCAGAAACAGGAGGAAGGATATAGCTGCAGGGACCAAAGGGAAGGGCCTTTGATATAATCTAACCATGTTGAAACAGTCAATAGATGAGCCCTCTGAAGATAAAGTGGCCAGGACTGACAGTCCAGATAATGGTCCAGAAATAGAAAGTGAAGATTAAGGGTAAGAGT
Source organism: Coregonus lavaretus (assembly GCF_964263955.1). Taxonomy (NCBI): domain Eukaryota; kingdom Metazoa; phylum Chordata; class Actinopteri; order Salmoniformes; family Salmonidae; genus Coregonus; species Coregonus lavaretus. Next base: position 47,245,682 of record NC_139995.1, on the reverse strand, counting down.
TAAGGCTCCTTTTCAGAGAGTTAAGTGGTCTGCCCAGAGGCCACTCAACAACATGGTTCATCTGTCACACAGAGAGAGTGACTGAATACTATCACCAAGCTTTGCTTCTCTCTCTTGTCAAAATAAAGATATATATATCAGGATATTGATCTACACAGCATAACATTCATTTTTTTATTTTGGCAGTTTGTGGATTTCATATCACATGGTACTGTAAGTCAAACCCACTAAAATCTTGTAGATGACCATGAGATTTTTGAATTTATACTAAAATGCTAGAAGGTGCAATTGATAGAATATTTTCACAAAATCTGCAGTTGATAGCCTGTACGTTGAATGTAATAGCAGGATATCTTGTTGTCCTGCTCATCAGCCTACTATACATTGTTATAGACATGGTAAAGCGGAGTTTGTATGTTGTTATGATGAGAAAGGATTTGCCTGCAAATAAAAAGTAAAATAATTAACAGTGGTACAGGAGGCTATAGTAACCTGACATAAAACATACAGTAACTGTCACATCTATCATGCCATTGCAAAGCAGCTTTGAAGTAGGCCTAATAGTGTTAGTGTAAATAGTTTACTTTAAATGTTTGTCTATATATTCCAATATGGTTATTTCTCCTCTGGGCAATCTTTACACAAACTGAGGCAGCTTAACCCGTTGTCCTAGAGTCAAAATGACCCGCCACTGTGTTGAACCAACTTTATTTATTTTTTATATTTTTTGGATCATTTGTGAGAAGGAGGCAGTGATACTTTCTTTAAAGTCTCACTGCCTCCTTCTCACAAATGATCCCAAAAATATAAAAATTAAATAAAGTTGGTTCAACACAGTGGCGGGTCATTTTGACCCTAGGACAACGGGAGGGTTAAGTTAACAGCAACTACCAGAACTCTTCAAGAATGCATGATTTTCCTCTATTTGGAATACCATTTTTGGATACCCCTCAAATGAACATATGGGCGTCAAACCACCAGTCACAGTCGTGTCCATATAGCCTCAGTTCATGAAAGGAGCCTCTCTTTTGACAGGCAATGCTTGTGGAGGGGGAAAAACGGCTGACATGTAAGCAGCTAAGTGCTGAAGCTGCAGAAGAGACAGTCACAGCGCTCTGTAACAGTCTGGCGCAACACTAACAAAGGAAATGAGCAAACCGCTCAGCAAATAACAGTATTTTATTCGACACTTTGGGCCCCTCCCTCCACTTACATCTGGGTGCCAAACCAAATGAAAAATATTATGTACAAATTACTACATTCGTCTAGACAGGACATTATTTTAGTTTTACTTACCTTGGCAACGTTGTAGTGTAATTTTTATAAATATGTATATTGGTGTATGTCAAACATTTACAGCGTCCAAATGTGCACTTAAGCATAAATTACATAGCCTACTTCAACCATAGCAATTAAATTACTTTTTGAACAATACAGAACTATTCATATTTACATTTTACATTTTAGTCATTTAGCAGACGCTCTTATCCAGAGCGACTTACAGTTAGTGAGTGCATACATTTTTCATTCTGGCCCCCCATGGAAAACGAACCCACAACCCTGGCGTTGCAAGCGCCATGCTCTACCAACAGAGCTACAGCATATGCTGAAGAAGGCTCAGGATCCCAAATTCTACTGTGCACATATGTAAGAATCCTAAAGCAGCACTCCTACCAAATATTTAATAACTAACCCAAGATAGACCACAGCCTGTCGTTTCCAATGGGAGCAAATGAACAAGCAAGGAGGTGGGCAGAGCCAAGCACGAGATAGCGATATATTTGCATATTTCCGTTAGGGAACGCCTACTCTGTGAAGTGCGCGTTATGTATGGTACGACGTGCTGTACGTCGTACTGTACGTTGTTATGGTTTACGACAGTGTGCTGCTTTACGGATGAATGGGTTGTCAGAATGAGTGGCACATGTCATTAAACGACAGAGTGATGTACAATGTGAAACTGTGCAGATGTGTGTTCTTCTACAGCTAGGCTAGATATAACATTGGCGACGAAGATGGCTGAATTCAGTTTACCACCGCCAGCACCATTCCTCGCCGTGCCTGGCGAACCTCCAGTCCCGTGGAATAACTGGCTTGACAGTTTTAACACTTATCTCGAAGCTATGGACTTTTCTACAATCTCCGACAAGCGGTGGACAGCACTGCTCCGTCACTGCCTTGGTACAGAGGGACAGAGGATTTCAGAGCGCTTGGATCGGCTCCTACATTCACTGCTGCAGTCAGCCTCCTACGGAACCACTTCGTCGGGAAAGAGCGAGTGCTCCTCCGACGCTACCGGCTACGGAAGAGACACCAACGGCCGGGTGAGTCCATTCAAAGCTACGTGGCTAATCTGAGGGATTTGGCTAGCTCTTGTAACTACGGGACACTTCAGGACGAGATCATCAGGGATCAGTTGATAGAGGGGACGTTATGTGAAAAGACAAGGGAGAAACTACTTTTGGAATCGGATAATTTACAACTAGATGGAGCTATTAAAATAGCACTCCAGGTTGAAGCGGCGTTGGAATGCTCTACTATGCTAACAGACAGCTCTGCAGCATACACTCGGCCCCCAGCCATTCTCACACAGCAGCTTCAGCCCGAGCAGGCGCACTACAACGATCACGCGCTGCGCACGCCCTCCCACATCGATAGCTGCATGGACACAGACACCGGCATGCCCGTGCAGCAGGCACACAGACAAACAAACAGAAGTAGCTGTGGCAACTGCGGGGCTAGCTCTCACAACTCAAGGGCTTCAAACTGCCTAGCCCGTGGGAAAATATGCAAGAACTGTTCAAAATACAATCACTTTGCGAAAGTGTGACGTTCTGCCCCAGCTACTAGCTCCACCCAGAACAGGCCCTTAGTTTCATCTCACTCTCAACATGAACACACGGAAATCTGAACTGTCTCCACCAACCATGTGTCTTTCAGGACATGCACTGTGCAGCTGGGCGAGGTGGGTTTTCCTTTGCTGCTGGATACTGGCGCTGCGGTGTCGTTGCTCAACCTTGCCACTTACTACAAGTTTTTCAGTCACCTACCACTCCAACAGCCCTCCACTGCCCTGTGTGAGTACGGTAGATCCAATATAGACATTGTAGGCACCCTCCAGGTCCCAGTACACTACGGCACCAAGCATCTGCCATCATTCACATTTCATGTTGCAAAGCAGGGTGCCAACCTCCTGGGCCTCGACCTCTTCACAGGCTTGGGATTCACACTGAGAGATGACAGTGGGTCAGCTATCCACCAGGTTACCTGCACATGGCAACAGAACTGGCCAACTCTGTTTGATGGACTGGGCTGCCTCACAGCCTTTACTCACAGGCCCCTAGTGAATCCGGAAGTGACCCCAGTCATGCAGCCCCTGTTGCGCATTCCCTTTGCACTGCGTGATGACGTCACAAAAGATCTCCAGTCACAGTTGGATGCAGGCATCATTGAGCCAGTCAACGCTGCCCCCTGGATTTCAAACTTGGTCACTGCAACCAAAAAGTCAGGTGGAATCCGGACCTGTGTGGATCTCCGTGCTGTGAACAAGGCCGTTGTCCCGGATAAGTACCCCTTGCCTACAGCTGAGGAGCTGACCGCACAATTTCATGGCTCCACGATTTTCACGAAGCTTGACCTTCGTCAGGGTTATCTTCAGGTACCCCTCCATGCAGCTAGCAGAGACCTCAAGGCCTTTGTCACACATGCTGGCGTGTTCAGATATACACGCATGCCTTTTGGACTTAGCTCCGCCCCCAGCTGCTTCCAGAAGGTGATGAGCACCATCCTCGCTGGAATACCTGGGGTGGCGGTCTATCTGGATGACATCGTGGTCCACGGCCCTGACCTCCACATCCATGATTATCGACTCCACAGAGTATTCAGTGCTCTACTGCGGAACAACCTGACCCTTAACGGTGGAAAGTGCACCTTTGCAGCTCCAGCCTTCGAGTTTGTGGGGTTCCGCCTGTCGGCCAAAGGCATTGCCCCACTCATGTCGAACACTCCTCCACCACTACCACCCGAGCCCCAGCCTCTGTGGCCTCCCCAAGGGCCAGAGCCACAAGCGGTGGCGGTTGAAGAAAGGCCTATGCGGGCACGAACTCGCCCTGCTCATCTGGGGGACTACTTAACCTCTTTTCATTCTTAGGCTCCGTTAGGTGTCTTAGTCAACCTCCAGGTTAATGGACTGAACTGGCTAGTTTGGAGAGTCCTTCCGTTTAAGGGTTAATGTTTATTTCTTACAGGTATCACTCTAGGTTCTTGCCTTATGGTCATTTTATATATGGTACCAGTCCCTGGTTTTGGAAAGGGGGGGGAATTGTTATGGATGGTACGACGTGCATTACATCGTACTGTACGTTGTTATGGTTTACGACAGTGTGCTGCTTTACGGATGAATGGGTTGTCAGAATGAGTGGCACATGTCATTAAACGACAGAGTGATGTACAATGTGAAACTGTGCAGATGTGCGTTCTTCTACAGCTAGGCTAGATATAACAGTGCGGGTGTGCAATAACTCAATTCACCCGTGCACTCCTTCAAAACAATGCTTTTTTTTTTTACTTTGGCAAAGTGTAAAAAGTCTACAAAAAAAATAAATAATAATAATTTAGGGGGTAGATCAGCTTTAATATTGCAGATAGATTGTAACTTCTATCAATGTAATTGTCTGCATCACTTCCAATCCCCCATATGTTTTTTTTCTTTTTCTCGCATATATATATATATACACTGCTCAAAAAAATTAAGGGAACACTAAAATAACACATCTGAATGAATGAAATAATCTTATTAAATACTTTTTTCTTTACATAGTTGAATGTGCTGACAACAAAATCACACAAAAATTATCAATGGAAATCTAATTTATCAACCCATGGAGGTCTGGATTTGGAGTCACCCTCAAAATTAAAGTGGAAAACCACACTACAGGCTGATCCAACTTTGATGTAATGTCCTTAAAACAAGTCAAAATGAGGCTCAGTAGTGTGTGTGGCCTCCACGTGCCTGTATGACCTCCCTACAACGCCTGGGCATGCTCCTGATGAGGTGGCGGATGGTCTCCTGAGGGATCTCCTCCCAGACCT
>NC_139995.1:47018091-47235591 GCF_964263955.1 Coregonus lavaretus | reverse complement strand
TTGGAGGACTCAGCCCAAAATAATAGTGGATTACAACCATTTACAGTCATTGATTACAAAAATATTATGTTTTATAAATACAATGTGATTCCATGAAATGCCAAGTATCATCTACAGTAGATAGATACGACAAAGTAGTCATATGACTACTTTGTCGTAAATGGACAGTATGTACAATGGCGCAAGAGAGGGGATGGCTGCCGTTTTATGGACTCTTAACCAACCGTGCGATTTTGTGTGTTTTTTTGCATTGTTTGTAACTTATTTTGTACATAATGTTGCTGCTACCGTCTCTTATGACCGAAAAGAGCTTCTGGACATCAGAACAGCGATTCCTCACCTTGAACTGGACGAATAATTTTTATTTAATGAGTCGGACCAGAGGGATTTGCTCCAGACACCCGACAGGGCCCTCATCACCGTCATTCGCAGTAGAAAGAAAATGAGATATCGCGGAAGGAGATCGTGTGCCTGGTAAGGAGCCGGCGACGAGTGGCTAATCTGCCTTTGCCATCGATACTATTGGCCAATTTACAATCGCTTGATAATAAAGTAGACAAACTACAAGCACGTATATCCTACCAACGGGACATTAAAAACTGTAATATCTTATGTTTCACCGAGTCGTGGCTGAACGAAGACATGAATAACATACAGCTGGTGGGTTATACACACTATCGGCAGGATAGAAGAGCAGCCTCTGGTAAGACAAGGGGTGGCGGTCTATGTATATTTGTAAACAACAGCTGGTCCCCTGTAGCTCAGTTGGTAGAGCATGGCGCTTGCAACGCCAGGGTTGTGGGTTCGTTTCCCACGGGGGGCCAGTATGAAAAATGTCATTAAGGTTTCGAGGCTGACGTTTGGCAACTCGAACCTTCAGCTCCCTCCACAGATTTTCTATGGGATTAAGGTCTGGAGACTGGCTAGATCACTCCAGGACCTTAATGTGCTTCTTCTTGAGCCACTCCTTTGTTGCCTTGGCCGTGTATTTTGGGTCATTGTCATGCTGGAATACCCATCCACGACCCATTTTCAATACCCTGGCTGAGGGAAGGAGGTTCTCACCCAAGATTTGACGGTACATGGCCCCGTCCATCGTCCCTTTGATGCAGTGAAGTTGTCCTGTCCCCTTAGCAGAAAAACACCCCCAAAGCATAATGTTTCCACCTCCATGTTTGATGGTGGGGATGGTGTTCTTGGGGTCATAGGCAGCATTCCTCCTCCTCCAAACACAGTGAGTTGAGTTGATGCCAAGAGCTCGATTTTGGTCTCATCTGACCACAACACTTTCACCCAGTTCTCCTCTGAATCATTCAGATGTTCATTGGCAAACTTCAGACGGGCCTGTATATGTGCTTTCTTGAGAAGGGGGACCTTGCGGGCGCTGCAGGATTTCAGTTCTTCACGGCGTAGTGTGTTACCAATTGTTTTATTGGTGACTATGGTCCCAGCTGCCTTGAGATCATTGACAAGATCCTCCCGTGTAGTTCTGGGCTGATTGACAGTTCTTTTGTGTTTCTTCCATTTGCGAATAATCGCACCAACTGTTGTGACCTTCTCACCAAGCTGCTTGGCGATGGTCTTGTAGCCCATTCCAGCCTTGTGTAGGTCTACAATCTTGTCCATGACATCCTTGGAGAGCTCTTTGGTCTTGGCCATGGTGGAGAGTTTGGAATCTGATTGATTGATTGCTTCTGTGAACAGGTGTCTTTTATACAGGTAACAAACTGAGATTAGGAGCAATCCCTTTAAGAGTGTGCTCCTAATCTCAGCTCGTTACCTGTATAGAAGACACCTGGGAGCCAGAAATCTTTGATTGAGAGGGGGTCAAATACTTATTTCCCTCATTAAAATACAAATCAATTTATAACATTCTTGACATGCGTTTTTCAGGATTTTTGTTGTTGTTATTCTGTCTGTCACTGTTCAAATAAACCTACCATTAAAATTATAGACTGATCATTTCTTTGTCAGTGGGCAAACGTACAAAAATCAGCAGGGGATCAAATACTTTTTCCCCTCACTGTATCCATTTTATTATTTTTTGTATGGGGAGGGTGTGAGATTTATATATGTCATTAAATCATATACAGTATATGATTATGTGATCATATATATGAAAATGTACAGTGGTGTGAAAAAGTGTTTGCCCCCTTCCTGATTTCTTATTTGTTTGCATGTTTGTCACACTTAAATGTTTCAGATCATCAAACAAATTCAAATGTTAGTCAAAGATAACACAAAATGCAGTTTTGAAATGAAGGTTGTTATTATTAAGGGAAAACAAAATCCAAACCCACATGGCCCTGTGTGAAAAAGTGATTGCCACCTACAACCTAATAACTGGTTGGGCCACCCTTAGCAGCAACAACTGCAATCAAGCGTTTGCGATAACTTTCAATTAGTTTTTTACAGCGCTGTGGAGGAATTTTGGCCCACTCATCTTTGCAGAATTGTTGTAATTCAGCCACATTGGAGGGTTTTCGAGCATGAACTGCCTTTTCAAGGTCATGCCACAGCATCTCAATAGGATTCAGGTCAGGACTTTGACTAGGCCACTCCAAAGTCTTCATTTAGTTTTTCTTCAGATATTCAGAGGTGGACTTGTTGGTGTGTTTTGGATCATTGTCCTGCTGCAGAAACCAAGTTCGCTTCAGCTTGAGGTCACGAACAGATGGCCGGACATTCTCCTTCAGGATTTTTTGGTAGACAGCAGAATTCATGGTTCCATTTATCACAGCAAGTCTTCCAGGTCCTGAAGCAGCAAAACAGGCCCAGACCATCACACTACCACCACCATATTTTATTGTTGGTATGATGTTCTTTCTCTGAAATGCGGTGTTACTTTTATGCCAGATGTAATGGGACACACACCTTCCAAAAAGTTCAACTTTTGTCTCGTCTATCCACAGAGTATTTTCCCAAAGGTCTTGGGGATCATCAAGATGTTTTCTGGCAAAAATGAGACAAGCTTTAATGTTCTTTTTGCTCAGCAGTGGTTTTCGTCTTGGAACTCTGCCATGCGGGCCATTTTTTCCCAGTCTCTTTCTTATGGTGGAGTCATGAACACTGACCTTAACTGAGGCAAGTGAGGCCTGCAGCTCTTTGGATGTTGTTGTGGGGTCTTTTGTGACCTTTTGGATGAGTCATCGCTGCGCTCTTGGGGTAATTTTGGTCGGCCGGCCACTCCTGGGAAGGTTCACCACTGTTCCATGTTTTCGCCATTTGTGGATAATGGCTCTCACTGTGGTTCGCTGGAGTCCCAACGCTTTAGAAATGGCTTTATAACCTTTTCCAGACTGATGGATCTCAATTACTTTCTTTCTCATTTGTTCCTGAATTTCTTTGGATCTCGGCATGATGTCTAGCTTTTGAGGATCTTTTGGTCTACTTCACTTTGTCAGGCAGGTCCTATTTAAGTGATTCCTTGATTGAGAACAGGTGTGGCAGTAATCAGGCCTGGGTGTGGCTAGAGGAATTGAACTCAGGTGTGATAAACCACAGTTGAGGTGTGTTATAACGGGGGGGCAAACACTTTTTCACACAGGGCCATGTAGGTTTGGATTTTGTTTTCCCTTAAAATTAACAACCTTCATTTCAAAACTGCATTTTGTGTTTACTTGTGTTATCTTTGACTAATATTTAAATTTGTTTGATAATCTGAAACATATGGCCATATATTACTTTTCCGTATGGGATAGTACTGTGAAATTGTGAAAATTATGATCATTAACTTTTAGTGTAAGAGCTGTTTGAAAAGACTACCTAAAATGTCAGCCTGTTTTGGTGGGGTTGGAGTTTTGGCCTGACTGGTCACATCACCAGGCGGTAAATTAGTTAATAGACCAATAAGAATTAGTTTGAAACCTTTCTGCCAATTCATTGATTGATTTTGTTTGTCAGTTAATGAAAATACATATATATACAGTACCGTTCAAAAGTTTGGGGTCACTTAGAAATGTCCTTGTTTTCTAAAGAAAATCTTTTTTTTTGTCCATTAAAATAATATCAAATTGATCAGAAATACAGTGTAGACATTGTTAATGTTGTAAATGGCTATTGTAGCTTGAAAAGGCTGATTTTTAATGGAATATCTACATAGGCGTAATGAGGCCCATTATCAGCAACCATCAGTCCTGTGTTCCAATGGCACGTTGTGTTTGCTAATCCAAGTTTATCATTTTAAAAGGCTAATTGATCATTAGAAAACCCTTTTGCAAATATGTTAGCATAGCTGAAAATTGTTGTGCTGATTAAATAAGCAACAGGCTCAAAATGGCCAGAAACAAATAACTTTCTTCTGAAACTCGTCAGTCTATTCTTGTTCTGAGAAATTAAGGCTATTCCATGTGAGAAATTCCATGCGGGTACTATTTCATGAAGCTGCCAGTTGAGGACCTGTGAGGCGCCTGTTTCTCAAACTAGACACTCTAATGTATTTGTCCTCTTTCTCAGTTGTGCACCGGGCCTCCCACTCCTCTTTCTATTCTGGTTAGAGCCAGTTTGCGCTGTTCTGTGAAGTGAGTAGTACACAGCGTTGTACGAGATCTTCAGTTTCTTGGCAATTTCTTGCAGAGAATAGCCTTCATTTCGCAGAACAAGAATAGACTGACGAGTTTCAGAAGAAAGTTTTTTGTTTCTGGCCATTTTAATCAGCACAACAGTTTTCAGCTGTGCTAACATAATTGCAAACGGGTTTTCTAATTATCAATTAGCCTTTTAAAATTATAAACTTGGATTAGCAAACGTGCCATTGGAACACAGGACTGATGGTTGCTGATAATGGGCCTCTATACGCCTATGTATATATTCCATTAAAAATCAGCCGTTTCCAGCTACAATAGCCATTTACAACATTAACAATGTCTACTCTGTATTTCTGATCAATTTGATGTTATTTTAATGGACAAAAAATGTGCTTTTCTTTCAAAAACAAGGACATTTCTAAGTGACCCCAAACTTTTGAACGGTAGTGTGTATATAGACACAAAGTACAAAGATTATAACAGCTAGTTTTCATATTTCCCCTCCCTACTCAGATCACTCCCAGACAGTCAAAGCTAAATTTTTGCTTGAAAAAAACGCTCTTGCTAAGAAGCTTTCTTTTTGACTGAAAACAATCACAGTAAGTTACTTAATTGTTACTCAGAAATGATTTAATATTGAGATAAAAACGGCTGCATTGGGCCTTTAATTAAACAAATCTGTCCAACATATTAAGGCCACCACAGGTGGCTGGTTGCACCTTAATTGGGGAGGACGGGCTCATAGTAATGGCTTGAACGGAATCAATGGAATGGTATGGAACTCATCAAACTCACTCCATTCCAGCCATTATTATGAGCCATCCTCTCCTCAGCAGCCTCCTGTGAAGGAAGGTCATCCTTGTATTGGCCTAATAGTCAGCAACTCCCTACACATTGCAATTTGTGTATTGAAACTGACCACTGACCCTGTATATGGCTTCTTTGTTTCTCATGTTCTTATTTCTCTTTTTTATTTATTGCGTGTTTTTGTTCCACCTTATGTTATTTTTAGTGCTACATTGATATTGTTTACTGCATTGTTGGGTTTGGAGCTTGCAAGAAAGGCATTTCACTGTACTCTGCATGTGACATTAAAACTTGAAACTTTAACTCTTCCTTGAAAGGATACATCTCTGCCTCCCACTGAATGTATTTCTAATAGCTGAACATACTGGAGTAATACTAGCTAAGTCCATTCATTCTATTATTTTCTTATTTTGATCGCTAAACAGTATTTAACTGGAATGCTGCTGATTTTAGTACCATGTTTACATACTTGTCTTAAACACACCCATGTGTCGCAAATATATGACGTCAACATTGGTGACATTTCTGAGGGAGTTCTATTACGCTGGCCCATGGCCCGTTCCATCATCGGTCGAAAGCGGGGAAGTCGAAGAGGCAAGACTTTTCGACTCTTGAAAAGGCAGCATGGTGCATCGTCCAGAAACATATAACATCTCTTTTCCATAAAATACATGTTTGAATTTTCAAACTAGTTTTCATTGGGAAGGCAGATAAAGCGTTTTTTTCAAAAGCAATCACTTTTGCATGTGAAAACACAGAATTCTGCTCATTACAACTTCACGTGCTTCATTACGTCATTTTAGTTTTGAGCCGATTTCGCCATCGGACAGAGCAGGGCACCCCAACCGCACCTGGCTCACGCCCGGGAGGCAGGCCATTTCCATATCGAATGCGATCAACTTTCCAGCCGGTTAAAATCACGCCAACACGGGCGACAGCGCGAGATTAATCGAACCCCCTCTCTTTGTTGACAGTGGATCTCCTCGACCTCGATGCTACTCATAGAATGGCTGTTGATATAACTTTACTGTTCAAAGCCAGTGTCAAAACGGTCAAAACCCGAAATAAAGCTATGGGAGTAGTGTCTGATTCGCTTAAAGATGAAATCTTCAAGAAGAGCAGACCCAAGAATGGATTTTCTCTCAAGGCGAAGGAAGTGGTGAGTGTCCATTTACTGGCTAACGTTATTCTTTATTTTTTATTTTTTTTCACCTTTATTTAACCAGGTAAGCCAGTTGAGAACAAGTTCTCATTTACAACTGCGACCTGGCCAAGATAAAGCAAAGCAGTGCGATAAAAACAACAACACAGAGTTACATATGGGGTAAACAAAACATAAAGTCAAAAATACAACAGAAATATATCTACAGTGTGTGCAAATGTAGTAAATTATGGAGGTAAGGCAATAAATAGGCCATAGTGCAAAATAGTTACAATTTCGTATTAACACTGGAATGATAGATGTGCAAAAGATGATGTGCAAATAGAGATACTGGGGTGCAAATTAGCAAAATAAATAACAATATGGGGATGAGGTAGTTGGATGGGCTAATTACAGATGGGCTGTTGGAGATGCTTAAGGTGCAGTGATCGGTAAGCTGCTCTGACAACTGACGCCTAAAGTTAGTGAGGGAGATAAGAGTCTCCAGCTTCAGAGATTTTTGCAGTTCGTTCCAGTCATTGGCAGCAGAGAACTGGAAGGAATGGCGGCCAAAGGAGGTGTTGGCTTTGGGGATGACCAGTGAGATATACCTGCTGGAGCGCAGACTACGGGTGGGTGCTGCTATGGTGACCAGTGAGCTAAGATAAGACGGGGATTTGCCTAGCAGTGATTTATAGATGACCTGGAGCCAGTGGGTTTGGCGACGAATATGTAGTGAGGGCCAGCCAACAAGAGCGTACAGGTCACAATGGTGGGTAGTATATGGGGCTTTGGTGACAAAACGGATGGCACTGTGATAGACTACATCCAATTTGCTAAGTAGAGTGTTGGAGACTATTTTGTAAATGACATTGCCAAAGTCAAGGATCGGTAGGATAGTCAGTTTTACGAGGGCATGTTTGGCAGCATGAGTGAAGGACGCTTTGTTGTGAAATAGGAAGCTGATTCTAGATCTAACTTTTGATTGGAGATGCTTAATGTGAGTCTGGAAGGAGAGTTTACAGTCTAACCAGACACCTAGGTATTTGTAGTTGTCCACATACTCTAGGTCAGACCCGCCGAGAGTAGTGATTCTAGTCGGGTGGGCGGGTGCAAGCAGCGTTCGGTTGAAGAGCATGCATTTCGTTTTACTAGTGTTTAAGAGCAGTTGGAGGCTACGGAAGGAGTGTTGTATGGCGTTGAAGCTCGTTTGGAGGTTTGTTAACACAGTGTCCAATGAAGGGCCAGATGTATACAAAATGGTGTCGTTCGCATAGAGGTGGATCCGAGCGTCACCAGCAGTAAGAGCAACATCATTGATATACACAGAGAATAGTCGGCCCGAAAATTTAACCCTGTGGCACCCCCATAGAGACTGCCAAAGGTCCAGACAACAGGCCCTCCGATTTGACACATTGAACTCTATCTGAGAAGTAGTTGGTGAACCAGGCGAGGCAGTCATTTGAGAAACCAAGGCTATTTAGTCTGCCAATAAGAATGCGGTGGTTGACAGAGTCGAAAGCCTTGGCCAGGTCGATGAAGACGGCTGCGCAGTACTGTCTTTTATCGATCGCGGTTATAATATCGTTTAGGACCTTGAGCGCACCCATGACCAGCTCGGAAACCGGATTGCATAGCGGAGAAGGTACGGTGGGATTCAAAATGGTCGGTGATCTGTTTGTTAACTTGGCTTTCAAAAACTTCCGAAAGGCAGGGCAGGATGGATATAGCTCTGTAACAGTTTGGATCTAGAGTGTCACCCCCTTTGAAGAGGGGGATGACCGCGGCAGCTTTCCAATCTCTGGGGATCTCAGACATTACGAAAGTGAGGTTGAACAGGCTAGTAATAGGGGTTCCGACAATTTCGGCAGCTAATTTTAGAAATAAAGGGTCCAGATTGTCTAGCCCAGCTGGTTTGTAGGGGTCCAGATTTTTCAGCTCTTTCAGAACATCAGCTGTCTGAATTAGTGTAAAGGAGAAGTGGGGGGGGGCATGGGCAAGTTGCAGCGGAGGGTGCAGAGCTGGTGGCCGGGGTAGTGGTAGCCAGGTGGAAAGCATGGCCAGCCGTAGCAAAATGCTTGTTGAAATTCTCGATTATTGTAGATTTATCGGTGGTGATAGTGTTTCCTAGCCTCAGTGCAGTGGGCAGTTGGGAGGAGGTGCTCTTATTCTCCATGGACTTTACAGTGTCTCAAAACTTTTGGGAGTTAGTGCTACAGGATGCACATTTCTGATTGAAATAGCTATCCTTTGCTTTCGTAACTGATTGTGTATATTGGTTCCTGACTTCCCTGAAAAGTTGCATATCGCAGGGGCTGTTCGATGCTAATGCAGTACGCCACAGGATGTTTTTGTGCTGGTCAAGGGCAGTCAAGTCTGAGGAGAACCAGGGGCTATATCTGTTCTTAGTTCTGAATTTTTTGAATGGGGCATGCTGATTTAAGATTGAGAGGAAAGCACTTTTAAAGAACAACCAGGCATCCTCTACTGACGGAATGAGGTCAATATCCATCCAGGATACCCAGGCCAGGTCCATTAGAAAGGCCTGCTTGCTAAAGTGTTTTAGGGAGCGTTTGACAGTGATGAGGGGTGGTCGTTTGACCGCGGACCCATTACGGACGCAGGCAAAAAGGCAGTGATCGCTGAGATCCTGGTTGAAGACAGCGGAGGTGTATTTAGAGGGTCAATTTGTCAGGATGATATCTATGAGGTTGCCCATGTTTACAGATTTTGGGTTGTACCTGGTAGGTTTGTTGATAATTTGTGTGAGATTGAGGGCATCTAGTTTAGATTGTAGGTTGGCCGGGGTGTTAAGCATATCCCAGTTTAGGTCACCAAGCAATACGAACTCTGAGGATAGATGGGGGGCAATCAGTTCACATATGGTGTCCAGGGCACAGCTCCGGGCTGAGGAGGGTCTGTAGCAAGCGGGAACAGTGAGAGACTTATTTCTGGAAAGGTGGATTTTTAGAAGTAGAAGCTCAAACTGTTTGGGCACAGACCTGGATAGTATGATAGAGCTCTGCAGGCTATCTCTACAGTAGATTGCAACCCCACCCCCTTTGGCAGTTCTATCGAGACGGAAAATGTTGTAGTTGGGGATAGACATTTCTGATTTTTTGGTGACCTTCCTAAGCCAGGATTCAGACACTGCTAGAACATCAGGGTTGGCGGAGTGTGCTAACGCAGTGAATAACTCGAACTTAGGGAGGAGGCTTCGGATGTTAACGTGCAAGAAACCAATGCTTTTACGGTTACAGAAGTCAACAAATGATAACGCCTGGGGAGTAGGAGTGATACTGGGGGCTTCAGGGCCTGGGTTAACCTCTACATCACCAGAGGAACAGAGGAGGAGTAGAATAAGGATACGGCTAAAGGCTTTAAGAACTGGTCTTCTAGTGCGTTGGGTACTTCTAGTGCGTCCGGCAGAAAATCCGTTATGATCTGGGTCGATAGCACGCTGTGCAGACTGGCCGACAAATTGTCCAGGCTAGAGCTAGAGCTGGCTGTTGGGTAGTGCAGGCCACGGACAATGGTGAAGACGCTAATGGTGGCTAATAGCAAGTAGCCATTCGGTTACAGCTAGACTAGTTTCAGCTTAAGGTTCTTGATAAAAGTTATAAAGAAATAATATAATCCTTTCCACGTTGGGTGAGGCGGGTTGCAGGAAAGTATATTTAGCTAAAGAATGAAAAGTAAAATTGAGAAATACATACAAAATAGACAAAAAACTTAAAAAAAATGGCTATTTACACAAGGACACAGAAAAAAACACGACCGCACTGCTACGCCATCTTGGATAGCTAGCTAAGATATTAGTTGTTGTAATTTATTTTCATAACAGTTGTAGCTATAGACGGGGGAAATAGAAATGTAGGTAAATCAATAGAGTTTGGGTGTTGTTACAGTTAACGTTAACTTAGCTAACTTGACGACTAACTATAGCTAAAGGTTTCTTATTTAGCTTAGTCATGACAGTTACCTAGCTAACGTTAACTAGATAATCAAATCAAATTATGTTGGTCACATACACATATTTAGCAGATGTTACTGCGGGTGTAGCGAAATGCTTGTGTTCCTAGCTCCAATAGTGGAGTAGTATCTAACAATTCACAACAATACACACAAATCTAAAAGTAAAAGAATGGAATTAAGAAATATTTAAATATTAGGACGAGCAATGTCGGAGTGGCATTGACTAAAATACAGTAGAATAGAATATAGTATATACAGTGGGGAAAAAAGTATTTAGTCAGCCACCAATTGTGCAAGTTCTCCCACTTAAAAAGATGAGAGAGGCCTGTAATTTTCATCATAGGTACACGTCAACTATGACAGACAAAATGAGAAAATAAAATCCAGAAAATCACATTGTAGGATTTTTAATGAATTTATTTGCAAATTATGGTGGAAAATAAGTATTTGGTCACCTACAAACAAGCAAGATATCTGGCTCTCACAGACCTGTAACTTCTTCTTTAAGAGGCTCCTCTGTCCTCCACTCGTTACCTGTATTAATGGCACCTGTTTGAACTTGTTATCAGTATAAAAGACACCTGTCCACAACCTCAAACAGTCACACTCCAAACTCCACTATGGCCAGGACCAAAGAGCTGTCAAAGGACACCAGAAACAAAACTGTAGACCTGCACCTGGCTGGGAAGACTGAATCTGCAATAGGTAAGCAGCTTGGTTTGAAGAAATCAACTGTGTGAGCAATTATTAGGAAATGGAAGACATACAAGACCACTGATAATCTCCCTCGATCTGGGGCTCCACGCAAGATCTCACCCCGTGGGGTCAAAATGATCACAAGAACGGTGAGCAAAAATCCCAGAACCACACGGGGGGACCTAGTGAATGACCTGCAGAGAGCTGGGACCAAAGTAACAAAGCCTACCATCAGTAACACAGTACGCCGCCAGGGACTCAAATCCTGCAGTGCCAGACGTGTCCCCCTGCTTAAGCCAGTACATGTCCAGGCCCGTCTGAAGTTTGCTAGAGTGCATTTGGATGATCCAGAAGAGGATTGGGAGAATGTCATATGGTCAGATGAAACCAAAATATAACTTTTTGGTAAAAACTCAACTCGTCGTGTTTGGAGGACAAAGAATGCTGAGTTGCATCCAAAGAACACCATACCTACTGTGAAGCATGGGGGTGGAAACATCATGCTTTGGGGCTGTTTTTTCTGCAAAGGGACCAGGACGACTGATCCGTGTAAAGGAAAGAATGAATGGGGCCATGTATCGTGAGATTTTGAGTGAAAACCTCCTTCCATCAGCAAGGGCATTGAAGATGAAACGTGGCTGGGTCTTTCAGCATGACAATGATCCCAAACACACCGCCCGGGCAACGAAGGAGTGGCTTCGTAAGAAGCATTTCAAGGTCCTGGAGTGGCCTAGCCAGTCTCCAGATCTCAACCCCATAGAAAATCTTTGGAGGTAGTTGAAAGTCCGTGTTGCCCAGCGACAGCCCCAAAACATCACTGCTCTAGAGGAGATCTGCATGGAGGAATGGGCCAAAATACCAGCAAGAGTGTGTGAAAACCTTGTGAAGACTTACAGAAAACTTTGACCTGTGTCATTGCCAACAAAGGGTATATAACAAAGTATTGAGAAACTTTTGTTATTGACCAAATACTTATTTTCCACCATCATTTGCAAATAAATTCATTAAAAATCCTACAATGTGATTTTCTGGATTTTTTTCTTCTCATAGTTGATGTGTACCTATGATGAAAATTACAGGCCTCTCTCATCTTTTTAAGTGGGAGAACTTGCACAATTGGTGGCTGACTAAATACTTTTTTCCCCCACTGTACATACAGTTGAAGTCGGAAGTTTACGTACACTTAGATTGGAGTCAATAAAACTTGTTTTTCAACCACTCCACACATTTTTTGGTTAAGAAACTATAGTTTTGGCAAATCGGTTTGGACATCTACTTTGTCCATGACACAAGTCATTTTTCCAACAATTGTTTACAGACAGATTATTTCACTTATAATTCACTGTTTCACAATTCCAGTGGGTCAGAAGTTTACATACACTAAGTTGACTGTGCCTTTAAACAGCTTGGAAAATTCCAGAAAATGATGTCATGGCTTTAGAAGCTGCTGATAGGCTAATTGACATCATTTGAGGCAATTGGAGGTGTACCTGTGGACGTATTTCAAGGCCTACCTTCAAACTCAGTGCCTCTTTGCTTGACATCATGGGAAAATGCTGGAGGAAACAGGTACAAAAGTATCTATATCCACAGTAAAACAAATCCTATATCAACATAACCTGAAAGGCCGCTCAGCAAGGAAGAAGCCACTGCTCCAAAACCGCTGTAAAAAAGCCAGACTACGGTTTGCAACTGCAAATGTGGACAAAGATCGTACTTTTTGGAGAAATGTCCTCTGGTCTGATGAAACAAAAACAGAACTGTTTGTCCATAATGACCATCGTTATGTTTGGAGGAAAAAGGGGATGACTTGCAAGCCGAAGAACACCATCCCAACAGTGAAGCACGGGGGTGGCAGCATCATGCTGTGGGGGTGCTTTGCTGCAGGAGGGACTGGTGCACTTCACAAAATAGATGGCATCATGAGGAAGGAAAATTATGTGGATATATTGAAGCAACATCTCAAGACATCAGTCAGGAAGTTAAAGCTTGGTCGCAAATGGGTCTTCCAAATGGACAATGACCCCAAGCATACTTAAAAATACCAAAATTCACAACAATATTCTCTCTACTATTTTTCTGACATTTCACATTCTTAAAATAAAGTGGTGATCCTAACTGACCTAAGACAGGGAATTTTTACAAGGATTAAATGTCAGGAATTGTGAAAAACTGAGTTTAAATGTATTTGGCTAAGGTGTATGTAAACTTCCGACTTCAACTGTATGAAATGAGTAAAGCAGTATGTAAACATTATTAAAGTGACCAGTGATTCCATGTCTATGTATATGGAGCAGCAGCCTCTAAGGTGCAGGGTAGAGTAACCAAGTGATGGCTATTTAACAGTCTGATGGCCTTGAGATAGAAGCTGTTTTTCAGTCTCTCAGTCCCAGCTTTGATCCACCTGTATTGACCTCGCCTTCTGGATGGTAGCGGGGTGAACAGGCCGTGGCTCGGGTGGTTGATGACCTTGATGATCTTTTTGGCCTTCCTGTAACATCGGGTGCTGTAGGTGTCCTGTGATGCGTTGGACAGACTGCACCACCCTGTGGAGAGCCCTGTGGTTGCGGACGGTGCAGTTACCATACCAGGCGACGATACAGCCCGACAGGATGCTCTCAATTGTGCATCTGTAAAAGTTTGTAAGGGGCCAAGCCAAATTTCTTCAGCCTCCTGAGGTTGAAGAGGCGCTGTTGCGCCTTCTTCACCACACTGTCTGTGTGGGTGGACCATTTCAGATTGTCAGTGATGTGTACGCCGAGGAACTTGAAGCTTTCCACCTTCTCCACTGCGGTCCCTTCGATGTGGATAGGGGCGTGCACCCTCTGCTGTTTCCTGAAGTCCACGATCAGCTCCTTCGTTTTGTTGACGTTGAGGGAGAGGTTATTTTCCTGGCACCACTCCGCCAGGGCCCTCACCTCCTCCCTGTAGGCTGTGTCGTCATTGTTGGTAGTCAGGCCTACTACTGTTGTGTCGTCTGCAGACTTGATGATTGAGTTGGAGGCGTGCATGGCCACGCAGTCATGGGTGAACAGGGAGTACAGTAGGGTGCTGAGCACGCACCCTTGTGGGGCCCATGTGTTGAGGATCAGTGAGGTGGAGGTGTTGTTTCCTACCTTCACCACCTGGGGGCGGCCCATCAGCAAGTCCAGGACCCAGTTGCACAGGGCAGGGTTCAGACCCAGGGCCCGAGCTTAATGATGAGCTTGGAGGGTACTATGGTGTTGAAGGCTGCACTATAGTCAATGAACAGCTTTCTTACGTAGGTATTCCTCTTGTCCAGATTGGATGGGGCAGTGTGCAGTGCGATGGCGATTGCATCATCTGTGGCTCTATTGGAGCGGTATGCAAATTGAAGTGGGTCTAGGGTGTAAGGTAGAGGTGATATGGTCCTTAATTAGCCTCTCAAAGCACTTCATGATGACAGAAGTGAGTGCTAGTCGAGAGTGCTTGGCGATAGTCATTTAGTTCAGTTACCTTTGCGTTCTTGGGTACAGGAATAATGGTGTACATCTTGAAGCAAGTGGGGGCAGCAGACTGGGATAGGTAGAGATTGAATATGTCCGTGGACACTCCAGCCAGCTGGTCTGCGCATTCCCTGAGAATAGCTATCTAATTTAGGCCTAAAGTTAGGTCTATGATGTGCTCACTGCTTATATTATTTGACCTCTAACTTGCTAAGTACTTTGCATGTAACTAATTAGCTACCTGGCAGCCTTTGACAGGTTAGTGATGCGTTCCAGAAATTTCCACACAGCGAGGCATGGCTTAATGTGACCACGCCCCCGAGTAGGGTACAGGCTTAGGGCACTCCCGTTACTCCCATGTAATTAGCCTAGCTTTGGCTGTATCCTAAGCAAACTACTGACACTTTTTTTTTGTCGTTTCAATAAACGTTTTCAGCAGCCTCGTGTTGTTATTAACATACTTGGCTGTCACAACAACAAATTATTAGCATGACACTTATTCTGCCACTCTAATTTGTTATCCGACCTGCTAACACTGACAGTAAAGATAGTAAAGCTGTCATACTTAACTTCCATCACTGTTTGTTTACCCCTAGCTTTTTTGCCGGGTAGCTGACGTTAGCTGGCTGGCTAGCGAAATAAGTAAATCTCGATCTAATTCGCTAGTCTTAGATATGTTACGTAACTACTTCCAGTCTTTGCCTGCCCTGGAACGGTCTAGGTATTTAGAAAATGTGATTCTTGTTGTCTTGCCTATATGTCCTTTCAACTTGCCGGAGACCAGCTGGGGAGACAACCCTACCAAATGGCCCAAAGTAGCCTATGGCGATATCTACACCTACTTGGTGGAATCTCCAGTTTTGCATAAATATCCAAATGCAGAAGAATATTATAGCTGTCATTTGGACGGATAAAGCTCACAAGTGCTTACTACAAGCCAACTAGCAAGATTAATGCAATACACATAGCTAGTTAGATACAAACAAGTGTTAGCGATTTACCGGTGATGAAGTGCTTCGAACACACAAAAACGTATTGTGTAACCGGAGCCCACAGATTTCCATCATCATCCATCATAATAGCCTGAAACCATGAGGTTCATGACTGTCTATAATCAGCAGGGGACTCTCTAGATCTTCCTGGTTTTAATATCATTTCAAATAACAGTTTGATACATGGAAGTACTTAATTGAGTTACGTGTATTGTCATTGTGTAAATAGGGGGGCTACTTTGTCCAAAAATGTTGAATAGAATTCTATGGAAAAGCCATCCATTCCATGAGCTGTTCTCCATGAGAATGTTTTAACATTATCTAATATTTATTCTTGGGTGATCTCTGTTTTTAGTGATTATATTTTGTCTGCTGATAATTGCTACAGAGTTGTTGGGTCTAAGAAGGCTATAGGATCCGTCCAACTGTTTAATTCTGATTTATATGCATTTTTATAGAAGCTTTTAAAATTGTGATTAATCGCGTTGTTTCCAATTACCACTTTTGTATCTTTTATCTTTTACAATTGTAACTGGTTTAGTATGTATTAGTTTTGTAAGAGCTGCAAGATATTTACCAGGTTTATTTGCCATTAAGTAGTATGCTTTATTTGAGTTTAACCTGTAGTTGTTGGCTCTCATCAAAAGTAAAAGATTGCATTCCTGCTTAAGTTCAGAAATTATAGTTTCTTCTTTACCATGTAAAGATTATTTATGGTATTTTTCTAAGATAGAGATTTATTTTTCTTTAATTTACATTTCTAAATCAGATGTAACTTTTGCAGAGTACGAGATTATCACCCCCCTAATGCACAGCGGCAGGTAGCCTAGCGGTTAAGAACGTTGAGCCAGTAACCGAACGGTTGCTGGTTCGAATCCCTAGGTGAAAAATCTGTCTGTGCCCTTGAGCAAGGTACTTAACCCTAATTGCTCCTGTAAGTCGCTCTGGATAAGAGCGTCTGCTAAATGACGTAAATTAAAATTTCTCTGTCTATATTTGTAATGGTAAAGGTTTTTATTTTTTCATTTACCTATTTCATAAATTTCAGGTCCAGAAGCTCTGTCGCTAAGTGTATTTTCTATTGGTGTAATTAAACATGATACCGGAGCATGATCCGATATCACTATATCATGCATTTTTTAATCCAGTAAATTGTTGAGTGCATTTTTGGAAATACATTTGGTCAATTCTTGAATAGCTTTTCTTACTTTGAGAAAATATGGAATAGTCTTTTGTAGTTGGGAATAATAATCGTCAGGTGTCCTGTAAATAGTTTGTAGAGAATACATTTTTCAGCCTCTTTGGAGGCTCCCTAAATGTGCCTTTTTTATTACTACATCTGTCAATCTTATCGAATGTATGATTTAGGTCACCTGCTAAAATATAGTACCTGTCTGGATTTGATCTGATGAAAAATAAAAAAATGATTTTCCCCTGGTGGGATATACAATGAAATCAATGTGTATTTTTCACCATGTAACGTACAATTCAACATTTAAAAAAACGACCTTCTTGGTCCATGTGCTGGGATATAAGGGAAAATGGTGTATTCTTATTTATCAGGATTCCTACACCTCTGCTGTTACTACAGTAGGTGGCAGCATAGGCCTCTCCAACCCAGCTCCTCTTTAAATGTTCAAATGTTATATTTTTTATTTAACTCTTGCAAGAAAACCACATCTGCTGACAATCTCTAACTGTTCGTAAAACTATATACTTTTTTCCCCCCATCATGGAACCCGTGCACATTCCATGTGATAAGTTGTACACCATTACTATCATTGAAGAACCATGTAAAACATTTTAGCAGATATGACATATGAGGGCAGTGGGCATTCCATAGAATTAGGAGGATCATAGTATAAATACCCCCCCACTAAAAAACAACTGAAATATCACATTTACTTACGAATTCAGACCCTTTACTCAGTACTTTGTTGAAGCACCTTTGGCAACGATTACAGCCTTGTCTTCTTGGGTATGACGCTACAAGCTTGGCACACCTGTATTTGGGGAGTTTCTCCCATTCTTCTCTTTAGAGCCTCTCAAGCTCTGTCAGGTTGGATGGGGAGCGTCGCTGCATAGCTGTTTTCAGGTCTCTCCAGAGATGTTAGATCAGGTTCAAGTTCGGGCTCTGGCTGGGTCACCTCAAGGACATTCAGACTTGTCCCGAAGCCACTCCTGTGTTGTCTTGGCTGTGTGCTTAGGGTCATTGTCCTGTTGGAAGGTGAACTTTAGCCCCAGTCTGAGGTCCTGAGCGCTCTGGAGCAGGTTTTCATCAAGGATCGCTCTGTACTTTGCTCCGTTCAACTTTCCCTCGATCCTGACTAGTCTCCCAGTCCCTGCCGCTGAACAACATCCCCATAGCATGATGCTGCCACCACCATACTTCACCATAGGGATGGTGCCAGGTTTCCTCTAGATGTGACTTCTTGGCATTCAGGCCAAAGAGTTCAATCTTGGTTTCATCAGACCAGAGAATCTTGTTTCTCATGGTCAGAGTCTTTAGGTGCCTTTTGGCAAACTCCAAGCGGGCTGTCATGTGCCTTCCGTCTGGCCACTCTACCATAAAGGCCTGATTGGTGGAGTGCTGCACAGATGGTTGTCCTTCTGGAAGGTTCTCCCAACTCCACAGAGGAACTCTGGAGCTCTGTCAGAGTGACAATCGGGTTCTTGGTCACCTCCCTGACCAAGGCCCTTCTCCCCTGATTGCTCAGTTTGGCTGGGCGGCCAGCTCTAGGAAGAGTCTTGGTGGTTCCAAACTTCTTCCATTTAAGAATGATGGAGGCCACTGTGTTCTTGGGGACCTTCAATGCTGCAAAAAGTTTTTGGTACCCTTCCCCAGATCTGTGCCTCGACACAATCCTGTCTCGGAGCTCTACGGACAATTATTTCGACCTCATGGCTTGGTTTTTGCTCTGACATGCACTGTCAACTGTGGGACATTATATAGACAGGTGTGTGCCTTTCCAAATCAATTGAATTTACCACAGGTGGACTCCAATTAAGTTGTAGAAACATCTCAAGGATGATCAATGGAAACAGGATGCACCTGAGCTCAATTTCGAGTCTCATAGTAAAGGGTCTGAAAACTTATGCAAATAAGGTATCTGTTTTTTATTTTTAATACATTTGTAAACATTTAGTATAGAGCGTGTGGGCTGAGCAGACATACAAATTAAATTGAAATAAACACAAAGCAAATTATGTCTTTGTACTTGAGGCGCAATGCCTTTTTAGGGCTTTTTAGCTCTGCCTCCTCTCCTAATGTACCAAAAAAAAACGGTAGATACATTGTATATACATTTGAAGAAAGACCGCCACTTAAGTACTGTGATTGGTTTGTATTACTTTATAAATTAAAGTATAGTGGCTGGTGGGGGTCTGCTTGGGGTGAGTGGGTCGTACGAGAGACTGAACTGGGATGAGTGGAAGCCCCATGCACACCTCAGGGTAATGTCTGATGTCCTCCCAGTCACCCCATCCCAATCCCCTGGATATAGCCCCTCTCCATTCTCACCAATAACCACCATTAAATCTTTGTTGTAATGACAAACAAGTTATAATAATGATTTGACATCATTTCCTAATATGTCCAAAACTCTTTTTCATTTTACAACGGGTTTACAAGTCATAAAAAAAAATACAATTACATTGTAGTATAATAAAGTCCTTCCTTCCTTCCCTCTCTCCCAAACCAAATCCATCCCTCTCCACCACCCCCTTCCTGTTCTCCTCCCTTATCCCACCCAAGACAAGCTTATCCCCACCTCCCATGTTTACTCCCTCTTGCACCCCCCCCCCCCCCAAGCCAAGCTTGTCCCACCCTCCCTTCCTTACCCACCCTTGCCCCACCAAGCCAAGCTTATCACACCTCCCCTCCTAGTCCTCCCTTACCCACCCAGGCCAAGTTTAACCCAACCTCTGTCTCACCCCCCTTCTTCTCAAACACATTTACACCCCTCTATACATCTATTTACTCATCCATTCTCCTTCATTCACACACAACATATACCCTATGCCTCCGCACACCCATTCTCTCCCACCCTCCTATACATATTCATATTTACCCTCCTTTACTCTCCCATTCATATGCACAGACACATACCCACTCACACCCTCTTGCCCACACACACACACACACACACACACACACACACACACACACACACACACACACACACACACACACATAATCATCCATAGAACAATTATTGACTTACATGCTATATTTCCTCTTTTATATTGTATTTTCAGTGTCCATGTATCTCATTGGCATCGGCTAATTATATCATTACTTCCTAGAGAAGAACAGTAACTTGGGGAGAATAGTCAAAATTGTATGAGGGGGAGGGAATATTGTCTCAACTTACTAGAAGCTTGCTTGGGGATATATTGATCTATCAATTTTAAAATATTTATTTAAACTATGTTGTCTGGTTTCTACATATAATCACAGTTTTGACGGTACAAAATGGAGTTACCATCTCCCATGCGTCCTATCGGTACGCGCATGCGCCTTCCCCTGGATTTTTTTTTTCATGACTAGATCTGTGGTCAGGGGCAAATCTCTTCCTGGATTTTCAGACTCTCTCACCACGACATAGTCGCAAACCCATCATTGGTGTTGAAATAAAGAGCTCATTGCAAGCCACTGGCAAATAGAATAAGTGTGCCGCATGCAGCATGACATTTTTACATTTACATTTTTAGTCATTTAGCAGACACTCTTATCCAGAGTGACTTACAGTTAGTGAGTGCATACATTTTATCATCTTCTTGAAGCTGACTGTGTAAATAGGAACCATGTCTTTGGCTATGTGATAGTCCCCTGTAGCTCAGTTGGTAGACTAGAGCATGGCGCTTGCAACGCCGGGGTTGTGGGTTCGTTTCCCACGGGGGGCCAGTATGAAAAATGTATGCACTCACTAACTGTAAGTCGCTCTGGATAAGAGCGTCTGCTAAATGACTAAAATGTAAATGTAATTTTCATACTGTGATATGACCACTGTGATATGCAGAAGCCCCATCAAAGGCACCTTGAAGAACTCCTCTGGATTTCCCCAGGGGCTTCAGCTCTTGATCCGTACCTGATGTTCCCACCTACCATCGGCAGGAGAAACAAGCCCAGTCACACAGCTCCACACAACTATGCTTTGTTATGCTTTGCGCACCCCTGTTGCAATGATATTGGAAATGGTGGTGTAATAAAAGCAGCAGGGATGCTGATTTGAGGAAACTCAAACGTAGCCTGTGGTGCCTGCCCCTACTCCCTCCACCCTCCTGCTGTCTCCCCTACTACTACCGATATCATCTGAAACGATCTCGGTAAACCAACGTTTGGAGAAATTGAAATTGTGAGTTTGGAATGTCCTGACTGCATACAGTTATGTTGTGGTTTTCATCCGCCCCCACCCGCTCGTCGTCCTCTCTGTACGACTTCAGATACAGGCAAAACATTTTTGTGTGCGAGCCCTCTCTTCGCATGTTTGATTCCCTAAACATGCTGCAATAACATTGTTCTTTCAGCTTTCTAACAATTTCTCGAGGAAAGACGATCCTCCCAAGAGCCAGTGATTAAAAGTGGAAGATCAAAACAGAGAAAATATTAAATTAGGTCCCCAGTAACAATGTTGACGGCCGGCTCCTAATGCTGAACAGATGTGGCCCCCCTCCAACACATGCACTACCTTCTCAGTTTCCAGTGACACTTCACTAAACAGATAACAAAAAAAAATGTCAAAAGTAAACAAATATAAAGTAACATGTATAGGTTGCTTTTTTCATTAAAAACTTTACCCTTTGTGGAAAGTTAACATCTTTTTGAAGGCGAAGCGAAAGGCTCTATGGACTAGTAAGAGGGCTAGTGTGTGCAGTGTGCAGTGGTCGGGGGAAATCTTTTACCTTGTAGAGGTCGGTTGGGGGCACAGTGATCTCAATTTCACCGCTCTCCTCCTGGTATCCACAGCAGGCTGGCCTTCTCATGTTTAAATGGAGGAGGTCACCCCCAAATTGTTAAATTGTGTGTAGAAAAATAGCCTTTGGCTTCCCACCGTGCCTTCAGCAGTGCAGTTCCAAAACGGAACAGCTTTTTACTGTGTTTTCTTTGAATCTCCGAAAAGTGCGGCGATCAGCCAGCGCTTAGAAGTATGCATTATTGCTAAACTTGAGCGAGGTAGGGGGTGCCCTCATATGGCGAATTTGAAATGGAAATGATAATCTGTTAAATTCTCAAAACATTGAGTTACATTTTGAAAACCCGGGTCTATTTTAGCTTAGTTTTTTCTGTTCGCAGTAAACTGTGAACGTCTCTCCTATTGGAGAACTTTTGGCAATTGAACAGAAAAACGTTCTGGCAGAATCCAAAGTTAAAGTCGGGCTCCCGAGTGGCACAGCGGTCTAAGGCACTGCATCTCAGTGCTTGAGGCGTCACTACAGACCCCCTGGTTCAATTTCAGGCTGTATCACAACTGGCCGTGATTGGGAGTCCCATAGGGTTTGGCCGGTGTAGGCCGTCATTGTAAATAAGAATTTGTTCTTAACTGACTGACTTGCCTAGTTAAATAAAGGTTAAATAAAGAAAAATTAAAGTGCTTCTACAGTGCAGTAAATGTGATGCTTTGGTGGAATTTAGCTGCTCTGAAATTAGAATACCATAGTCTAGGCTATATTTATTGGCCCTATTACATGAGAATCCTAATTTGAGCAGTTAAATAAATCTCTTCACCCCATTTCTTCCAGTTGACACAGAGCAAGTTTTCACAAGTCACCCCACAAGAATTGCCATGAACCTGCATCAGCTGTCATGATGATCAATGAATCTGCATCAGCTGTCATGATGATCAATGAATCTGCATCAGCTGTCATGATGATCAATTCCAACTTGGATGGAAAATTACTGAGGATAATAGCGGACGATATTGCCATATTTTCAATTTGAGCCTACTAGAATGTGTGTGCCCCCAGGCTTGGAGGGAAGCAAAAGTCATTCCGCTACCTAAAAATAGTAAAGCCCCCTTTACTGGCTCAAATAGCCGACCAATTAGCCTGTTACCAACCCTTAGTAAACTATTGGAAAAAATTGTGTTTGACCAGATACAATGCTATTTTACAGTATACAATTGACAACTAACTTTCAGCATGCTTATAGAGAAGGACATTCAAGAAGCACAGCACTTACACAAATGACTGATGATTGGCTGAGAGAAATTGATGATAAAAATATTGTGGGGGCTGTTTTGTTAGACTTCAGTGTTGCTTTTGACATTATCGATCATAGTCTGCTGCTGGAAAAACGTATGTGTTATGGCTTTACTCCACCTGCTACAGTGGGGAAAAAAAGTATTTAGTCAGCCACCAATTGTGCAAGTTCTCCCACTTAAAAAGATGAGAGAGGCCTGTAATTTTCATCATAGGTACACGTCAACTATGACAGACAAATTGAGAAAATAAAATCCAGAAAATCACATTGTAGGATTTTTAATGAAATTATTTGCAAATTATGGGGGAAAATAAGTATTTGGTCACCTAAAAACAAGCAAGATTTCTGGCTCTCACAGACCTGTAACTTCTTATTTAAGAGGCTCCTCTGTCCTCCACTCGTTACCTGTATTAATGGCACCTGTTTGAACTTGTTATCAGTATAAAAGACACCTGTCCACAACCTCAAACAGTCACACTCCAAACTCCACTATGGCCAAGACCAAAGAGCTGTCAAAGGACACCAGAAACAAAATTGTAGACCTGCACCAGGCTGGGAAGGCTGAATCTGCAATAGGTAAGCAGCTTGGTTTGAAGAAATCAACTGTGGGAGCAATTATTAGGAAATGGAAGACATACAAGACCACTGATAATCTCCCTCGATCTGGGGCTCCACGCAAGATCTCACCCCGTGGGGTCAAAATGATCACAAGAACGGTGAGCAAAAATCCCAGAACCACACGGGGGGACCTAGTGAATGACCTGCAGAGAGCTGGACCAAAGTAACAAAGCCTACCATCAGTAACACACTACGCCGCCAGGGACTCAAATCCTGCAGTGCAAGACGTGTCCCCCTGCTTAAGCCAGTACATGTCCAGGCCCGTCTGAAGTTTGCTAGAGTGCATTTGGATGATCCAGAAGAGGATTGGGAGAATGTCATATGGTCAGATGAAACCAAAATATAACTTTTTGGTAAAAACTCAACTCGTCGTGTTTGGAGGACAAAGAATGCTGAGTTGCATCCAAAGAACACCATACCTACTGTGAAGCATGGGGGTGGAAACATCATGCTTTGGGGCTGTTTTTCTGCAAAGGGACCAGGACGACTGATCCGTGTAAAGGAAAGAATTAATGGGGCCATGTATCGTGAGATTTTGAGTGAAAACCTCCTTCCATCAGCAAGGGCATTGAAGATGAAACGTGGCTGGGTCTTTCAGCATGACAATGATCCCAAACACACCGCCCGGGCAACGAAGGAGTGGCTTCGTAAGAAGCATTTCAAGGTCCTGGAGTGGCCTAGCCAGTCTCCAGACCTGAACCCAATAGAAAATCTTTGGAGGGAGTTGAAAGTCCGTGTTGCCCAGCGACAGCCCCAAAACATCACTGCTCTAGAGGAGATCTGCATGGAGGAATGGCCCAAAATACCAGCAACAGTGTGTGAAAACCTTGTGAAGACTTACAGAAAACGTTTGACCTGTGTCATTGCCAACAAAGGGTATATAACAAAGTATTGAGAAACTTTTGTTATTGACCAAATACTTATTTTCCACCATAATTTGCAAATAAATTCATTAAAAATCCTACAATGTGATTTTCTGGAATTCTTCTTCTCATTTTGTCTGTCATAGTTGACGTGTACCTATGATGAAAATTACAGGCCTCTCTCATCTTTTTAAGTGGGAGAACTTGCACAATTGGTGGCTGACTAAATACTTATTTTCCCCACTGTATATTGTGGATACAGAGTTACCTGTCTAACAGAACACAGAGGGTGTTCTTTAATGGAAGCCTCTCCAACATAATCCAGGTAGAATCAGGAATTCCCCAGGGCAGCTGTCTAGGCCCATTACTTTTTTCAATCTTTACTAATGACATGCCACTGGCTTTGAGTAAAGCCAGAGTGTCTATGTATGCGGATGACTCAACACTATACATGTCAGCTACTAAAGCGACTGAAATGACTGCAACACTTAACAAAGAGTTGCAGTTAGTTTCAGAGTGGGTGGCAAGGAATAAATTAGTGCTAAATAGTTCTAAAACTAAAAGCATTGTATTTGGGACAGATCATTAACTAAACCCTAAACCTCAACTAAATCTTGTAATAAATAATGTGGAAATTGAGCAAGTTGAGGTGACTAAACTGCTTGGAGTAACCCTGGATTGTAAACGGTCATGGTCAAAGCATATTGATACAACAGTAGTTAAGATGGGGAGAAGCATGTCCATAATAAAGCGCTACTCTACCTTCTTAATAGCACTATCAACAAGGCAGGTCCTACAGGCCCTAGTTTTGTCACACCTGGACTTCTGTTCAGTCGTGTGGTCAGGTGCCACAAAAAAGGACTTAGGAAAATTGCAATTGGCTCAGAACAGGGCAGCACGGCTGGCCCTTGGATGTACACAGAGAGCTAATATTAATAATATCCATGTCAATCTCTCCTGGCTCAAAGTGGAGGAGAGATTGACTTCATCACTACTTGTGTTTATGAGAGGTGTTGACATGTTAGGTGCACCAAGCTGTCTGTTTGAGCTACTGGCGCACAGCTCGGACACCCTTGCATACCCCACAAGACATGCCACCAGAGGTCTCTTCACAGTCCCCAAGTCCAGAACAGACTATGGGAGGCGCACAGTACTACATAGAGCCATGACTACATGGAACTCTATTCCACATCAAGTAACTGATGCAAGTAGTAAAATTAGATTTTAAAAATATATAAAACACCTTATGGAACAGCGGGGACTGTGAAGCAACACAAACATAGGCGCAGACACATGCATACACACACACACGATAACATACGTACTGTAGATATGTGGTAGTGGTGGAGTAGGGGCCTGAGGGCACACAGTGTGTTGTGAATGTATTGTAATGTTTTTAAAATTGTATGAACTGCCTTAATTTTGCTGGACCCCAGGAAGTGAAGCTGCTGCCTTGGCAGCAGCTAATGGGGATCCATAATAAATACAAATACAACAATTCATTGTTTTGTGGTCTCACTAGTCTTCTTCTGTCTGTCCCCCAAACTATCTCTCTCTTTTTTTTATCTTTCTTTCTCTATCTATCTCTTTCACAAACACACACACACCACTGCCAATAATTCTCTCACCATTAGGTTGTGATTTGAGGGGATTTACCTGAGCTGAATATCCTGCTAAACACTGTCTTTACCATTTGGGTTAATCTCCATTCTCTTTTCGCACGGAGGCCAGGCAAATTCCCACAGACGTTTCGAAAAAGGGATTGCGCCTGTTTTGCATAAATGAAAAGAACATAAAGTGTAAAATATGGAGACAAATGCACAAACACTCTCTGTAGACTAGTGTCAAACTTAGGGGCAACAAGACAAAATCCAGATGCTCTGCAGACTAAACAGTTTAATTGTAACAAAAATATTGTACTGCTTCAGAGACACAGGCTTTATAGGCAAAATTCTGATTGATATGTGCCATAACGGCATTCTGTAATTAAGAAATTAGACTCATTCCTTGACAAATAGGCATATGCCACATAAGACAATATGTAATCTAAAGGATAATTGATTACTCAAACATGATCAATTCCGCTATCATTTTGCATATATGTATTAAAATAGGCAGAAACATTTCCTTAATCACAAACTATCAAACATCCAAGACTTTAATACCTGTCTCTTTCACAAAGAGATAATAACCATTAAATCCTGTTAACATTATTTTTTAAATAGGCTAGCCTTAAATACAGGTGGTGACCAGTTAACATTACGTTTGGGTAGCCTACACTTTAAGTCTGTTGTTCTACTGTTTACCAAAAATGGGCATAATATACAAAGGCATAAGAGAAGAATAATGTGTTCTTTCATCTAAGTGTTTTGTTAATGAATCCCTTAAGTGCAGTGAGACCAAACATTAGGGTTGCTCAAATACCCAACAAACAACACAACGTTCCAGTCATGTTTTCTATTAAACTTCAAAATAAAAGACTGGGCCGAAATAAGTGGAGGGGTAGAGGACGATCTGGCGGGAAGTCTGATGTGGTCCCAATTTCTTTCTTTCTCAGTAAAGCTTGAATATGACATTGCTGTTTGCATCCATGGGAGTCAGGAGAGCCTTTCTTCATCAAGTGGACACATTGCTTGTTTTTCCCCCCAAGTGATGTGGGTTTGTTCAAAGGGGGGGAAAAACACACACAAAAAACAAGACAAGCTAAACAAGATGCTGTTTTAAAACATAAATAATTAGGGGATAGATCAACTTTAATATTGCAGATAGCTTCCATCAATGTAATTGTCTGCATTATTTCCAGTCCCCCATATATATATTTTCTAAATATATATACATATATACATACACACACTCAGCAAACAGTTTATTAGGTACACCCATCTAGTACCGGGTCGAACCCCCCTTTGCCTCCAGAATAGTCTGAATTCTTCGGGGCATTCCACAAGGTGTCGGAAACGTTCCACAGGGATGTTGATCCATGCTGACGCGATGGCATCATGCAGTTGCTGCAGATTGGATGGTGGTACATTCATGCTGCGAACAGCTCGTTCCATCGCATCCCAAAGATGCTCTATTGGTTTGAGGTCTGGAGGCCACTCAAGTAAACTGAACTCGCTGTCATGTTACAGGCAATGTTTTTCCACTTCTCAATTGTCCAGTGTTGGTGATTGCGTGCCCACTGGAGCCGCTTCTTCTTGTTTTTAGCTGATAGGAGTGGAACCCGGTGTGGTCGTCTGCTGCAATAGCCCATCCGTGACAACGATCGACGAGTTGTGCGTTCCGAGATGCAGTTCAACACACCACTGTTGTACGGCGTGGTTATTTGTTCGTTTGTGGCCCGCCTGTTAGCTTGCATGATTCTTGTCATTCTCCTTCGACCTCTCTCATTTAACAAGCCGTTTTCGCCACACGACTGCCGCTGACTGGATGTTTTTTGTTTGTCGCACCATTCTGTGTAAACACTAGACACTGTTGTGTGTGAAAAGCCCAGGAGGGCGGCCTTTTCTGAGATACTGAATCTGGCGCGCCTGGCACCGACGATCATACCACGCTCAAAGTCGCTTAGGTCACTTGTTTTTCCCATTCTAACGTTCAATCGAACAGTAAATGAATGCCTCGATGCCTGTCTGCCTGCTTTGTATAGCAAGCCACGGCCACGTGACTCACTGTCTATAGGAGCGATCCATTTTTCTGTGAACGGGGTGGTGTACCTAATACACTGGCCGGTGAGTGTATATAAAACACAGGGAAATCACGTTTTGGACTGCACTAGGCCTTTAACTTGTCAAGCGCAAGAAGTCAACATCTGGCATTAGAGCAACTGGAGATTAACAGTGGTCACTAAATTAAAATTCTACATTGTTCTCAGTTTATGCTGCATTCACGTATGTGACTCAAAAAAGTCAGACTGGATGGTATGATGGCATGAACTCGTGGACTACACTACATGTTGGTTTGAAGAACATGCTAACTTACGATCAATATTCCAAACTGAATATATAAAGCACTTTCAACCTCAAAGTGAACACAGTGTATGGTATTTCGCGGTGGAATTGAATACAATGACATCCGGTTTCATCCTGCTGCCATGAATCTTGGCAATTTCTCGCATGGAATAGCCTTCATTTCTCAGAACAAGAATAGACCGACGAGTGTCAGAAGAAAGTTATTTGTTTCTGGCCATTTTGAGCCTGTAATCGAACCCACAATTGCTGATGCTCGAGATACTCAACTAATCTCAAGAAGGCCAGTTTTATTGCTTCTTTAATCAGCACAACAGTTTTCAGCTGTGCTAACATAATTGCAAAAGGGTTTTCTAATGATCAATTAGACTTTTTTAAATGATACACTTGGATTAGCAAACAGAACGTGCCATTGGAACACAGTACTGATAGTTGCTGATAATGGGCCTCTGTACGCCTATGTAGATATTCCATTAAAAATCAGCCGTTTCCAGCTACAATAGCCATTTACAACATTAACAATGTCAACACTGTATTTCTGATCAATTTGATGTTATTTGACAAAAAAATTGCTTTTCTTTAGAAAACAAGGACATTTCTAAGTGACCCCAAACTTTTGAATGGTAGTGTGTGTATATATATATATTTATTCATTTTAGTATTATTTATTTAAATCTGAGAAGTATAGTAATGTTTGCTGTAGCCGAGATTAATATAGATGACCTTTGGATATGAGATAGTTTATTGTATTGACTATTTTGTTGTGACTCATCTGAACTCTCCATTTCTCATACCCAAGAGTTCGAAGAAAACACAGTGATAAAATCAATGTCGCGTAGTCCCCTCTATTGCAAGGATCTTTGAGTGTTTCTCACGGTGTCTTATTTTGTAACAAGTAGGCCTAGTAGTTATAGGTCTAGGCTAGGCCATTGTTCACCAACCTATTCTGAGTCAAGATCACTTTCTGAGTCTAAATGCAAGCCAAGATATACCGCTCAGATTCTTTTTTTTACATGATTTAAGCCTATGCAACATTAACCCAGTTTTTTACAGAAATGTTTGGCGATGGAGAAGGAATGCCTTTGAGCTCGACCAGCCGATTGCGATCGACCGGTTGGTGACCACTGGGCTAGGCTATATCTAAAAGGAGATTTAGACAGGCTTCAAAATGGACAGCAAGGGGTCAAGCTATGGAAACATAAATGACTGACTGGGCAATTGTTATAAAATTAGCTCAGTTACCAAATCTGCTAAAGCGTTTCTTTCTCTTCTTCTCCATAATAATCCCCTGTGATGGTTTGTTTGCGCTTTGTACAGGCTGAGAGGTATGAGAGAGTGGAGGTAAAGTGGGGGGCTTTGATGATGTTGAGATTAGATTTAGCTCTGCAGACTGTCTCCTCCTGCTGCCTCGCTCCAAACACACAACACACACACACACACTCGCAAGCACATATTCATATAAATTCACATACTTTGGCAAAGACATGCATGCACACACACTCCTCCAGCCACAGGCACAAGGTTTCCTCATTGTTTAGGTATTATTTGCTCTTTAGAGTCTTAAGTTACAAGAGCAATTGATCCCGGTGACCCCCTGCAAACCCTGAAAGTTGCAGTGGGAATCTGAGCCCAAATGTATACACACAGGAGATGTATCAACCCACCCAAACCAGCACGCTTGACATTTTCACTCTGTTCTCTCCTGAGAGCTGGTGGGGCTCCAACACTGGGGGCCTACTTCCACCTGCTGGTGAGCTGTTGCAAAGCAGAGACACATTGGCTTGTATGGAATTGAAGAATATGATGTTTGCCATTAGATTTCTTTGTAAGTATATGATTTGAAATAGCACACCAGTGATCTAGTGACCCTGGGTTGTAGGTCTACTGATTATGTGCGTATTGTTAAAAAAAGTAAAACAATGCTAGGTATTATTATTGCACTGTTGGAGCTAGAAACACAAGCTTTCGATGCACCTGTGGTATTTTCAAATCTGTGTACACGACCAATAAACTTTGATTTGAATTTGATTTTCTTTACAATAATTAGCATGGTATGAGTTTATAGCTGTGAGAAATATAGTGAAAGTGCCTGGAAGAAGAGAAAAACAACAAACACTCAGGCCCCTGATGGTTAGAGTTGCCCAGACACGGGAGACAACAACACACTCCTGCCTTTCAACCATGGGAATGTTTCGCTTCACTCAACCCCTTTACAAGCACAAGTGCTCTAAACAACGATTAACATTTGACCTCTTAAACCTGCTTGGTTCTAATTGCTCTGAAGCAATGTCGCACCTTAAGACATCTAGGCCTATTTGTTTTCTAGGAGAGGAGATGGGTTTCAAGCAAATTGTAGCTCTGTATTTTAAAAAACAAAAAAAATTATTCTCAGAAAGCCCTGTCGTTTTCGTCTTGAAGATATTTTTTGTCGCCATTAGGAGACCGAGACCCAGGTCGTGGTTTAGCACAGCGATTTGGTCACTAGAAGAAAAAGACAGGACCGAAGACAGCAGGGTTTGGCTTTATAAATACAATCCAGCTCACCATACGTCTCTGTCAAATTCAGTCATTGTGTCATTTTCAATACTTTGCATGTCTGGATTATTTTTGTTTTTTTTGTTGTTGTTGTTTTTTCCTCAAACAGAGCCTGCTGTGTGTGGACTCGCACACACTTCTGTCCTTCTGCGCTCCACTCAGTGGATGGGGAAGCAATTAGGTATTTTTTTTATGTTGACCGAATTACAGGAGTAAATATTGGACTCCACCAAGTTTCCTCTGGTTTTCCTGCGCACACGTTCTCTGACATTTTATCTGTGATAAATAGTCGACAGATTATACATTTTAGGCGTATTTTAATGTTTTCTGTCAGGGGAGCTATATAGAAGTGTATAATTGTATTTACTGGTGCTATTTAACAAGGAAATTGCCAGTTTGAATTTGGTATGTCCTGCCGTAAACTAATAGTAATTGGTAAACATTCAGAATGGATATAGAGAGACAGATGGACAAGGTGGACTGTCACAGTCAATGAATGCAAAGTTGTCAATGAATGCAAAGTTGTCAATGAATGCAAAGTTTAGTTGTTTTAGAAGAAGGCCTAACTTGAGACGTGCGAGCATGGCCTGAAATTAACTCTTTGGTCCACCAGCAAAGGAATTAAATCCACCAACCTCTGACTTCTTACCAGCATTTGGCTGTGCGAGACATAGTGTGCGAGACATCGTTGAGAGATAGGCCTACTTCTCAATATACTGCGTCGTTCTCTCATAAGACCTTTAGATGTTTACTCTGGTTTAAAAAACAAAAACAAAAAAAAAGGGTTTCCAGGTGCAGCTTACCAATGAAAGTCCACAATGAATGACAGCCAAAATCATGAAGAGAAACTGTGATGTAGCCAACAAATGGAGAAAGAGACATAAATAAATTGATCAATGTTCCTGTAACATGTATTTTCTATTCATATTGACAGAACTCCAACATCACCAAGCTGAAATACTTTCTACTGCAGCACAGGAAGGACTATGTGAATGCTGGACTATGTGAACTTTACTGTACTGTACTGACTTCATAGATAAGGCTGCCTGTCACCGCCACAGGAAGGAAGACCCAGAGTTACCTCTGCTGCAGAGGATAAGTTCATTAGAGTTACCAACCTCAGAAATTGAAGCCCAAATAAAATGCTTCACAGAGTTCAAGTAACAGACACATCTCAACATCAACTGTTCAGAGGAGACTGCGTGAATCAGGCCTTCATGATCGAATTGCTGCAAAGAAACCACTACTAAAGGACACCAATAATAAGAAGAGACTTGCTTGGGCCAAGAAACACGAGCAATGGACATTTGACCGGTGGAAATCTGTCCATTGGTCTGATGAGTCCAAATGTGAGATTTTTGGTTCCAACCGCTGTGTCTTTGTGAGACGCAGAGTAGGTGAACGGATGATCTCCGCATGTGTGGTTCCCACCGTGAAGCATGGAGGAGGAGGTATGTGGGTGCATTGCTGGTGACACTGTCTGTGATTTATTTAGAATTCAAGGCACACTTAACCAGCATGGCTACCACAGCATTCTGCAGCGATACGCCATCCCATCTGGTTTGCGCTTAGTGGGACTATCATTTGTTTTTCAACAGGACAATGACCCAACACACCTCCAGGCTGTTTAAGGGCTATTTGACCAAGAAGGAGAGTGATGGAGTGCTGCATCAGATGACCTGGCATCCACAATCACCCGACCTCAACCCAATTGAGAGTCGGACCGCAGAGTGAAGGAAAAGCTGCCAACAAGTGCTCAGCATATGTGGGAACTCCTTCAAGACTGTTGGTAAAGCATTCCAGGTGAAGCTGGTTGAGAGAATGCCAATAGTGTGCAAAGCTGTCATCAAGGCAAAGGGTGGCTACTTTGAAGAATCTCAAATATAAAATATATCTTGATTTGTTTAACACTTTTATGGTTACTACATTATTCCATATGTGTTATTTCATAGTGTTGATGTCTTCACTATTATTCTACAATGTAGAAAATAGTAAAAATAAAGAAAAACCCTTGAATGAGTAGGTGTTCTAAAACTTTTGACTGGTACTGTGTGTATATATAGTGTATCTTTGATGCTTCATCAGAAACTGGGTTGGGGTTATCTTTATATGCATTAGTTTTTTTGTCCCTTTTTAAGACTTTGTCTGCTAGATGTTCTCTAAGACCACTTTTCCATCTGTTTGACCAGAAATCAAAGCCTTTGCTTATTTCAAATTTTTAGGATGGAAAATGGTTGAAAAATGTATATGCCTCACTTTCAAGAAAATATAGATTCTTAGCTTTAATTCGACACCAAATTTGATGTGCTCATGGGGCTTTTTACATGGAAATGCCCAAAAGCTAAATCTCAACAAAGAATCCAAAAAGGTTTTAACCTCCTGTTCAGCAGTGTTTAGGAAATAGTAATTGGCTTTGATACTCTGTTTTGTTAGAGACGATCCAATCGCTAATGACTTGTTTTGTACAATGCCCCTCACTTTGACGTCAGCAGAAACAACTGGCAGTCTCAGACTGAATGTACAGGTAACTGCCAATATAAAGGAAACACCAAGATAGTGTCTTAATAGGGCGTTGAGCCGCCAGAACAGCTTCAATGCGCCTTGGCATAGATTCTATAAGTTGGAACTCTATTGGAGGGATGTGACAGCATTCTTCTACACCATTCTTCTACAAGAACTTCCATCATTTGGTGTTTTGTTGATGGTGGTGGAAAACACTGTCTCAGGAGCCACTCCAGAATCACCCATAAGTGTTCAATTCGGTTGAGATCTGGTGACTGAGACACATACACCCTTTAAACCCCCTATACTCCTTTTGACATAAATAAATCTTCTAGCAATGGTAGCTAAAATAATGGGAAACTGGGCATTTTTATACATGACCTTAAGTATGATGGATGTGAATTGCTTAATTAACTCAGGAACCACACCTACTGTATGTGGAAGCACATGCTTTCAATATACTTTGTATCCCTCATTTACTCAAGTATTTCCTTTATTTTGTCAGTTCACTGTATGTAGTGATAGATGGAGCAGTGGAATTACATTTAGTATGGGCCTACGCCTACATTCAGTATGGGCCAATAGGCCTTAGCAGTAATCCTATAGGCTAAAAGGGTGGCCAGAACTACTGTCGGAACATTGGAGTCTGTCAGAACTCGGCTCATAGTGATTTGCTGTGTGTGTCAGTCAGTCAGCAGATTGAATGCAGGCTGTGTTGCAGACTTTAATGTCTGACTGGTCTAATTGAGGTGGGTGGTTGAAGAAGGCGGGCGCTAGCACAAGGTCAGTAGGGTGGTCTTTTGGAGGCTCCGTCTAATTGGGTGGAATAATTGAGCTGCAACCAAGTGAAGAGCAAAACATGCCCTGGGACTAATCCTGGGCTTCCTCTGATCAAGGCCCCGGGGGATGTGTGGTTTAGAGCCAGCAATTTGGATCCATTAGCCAACAAAATCTTATTTCTTTAAACCTGTGTCCCATAGAGAATAATAAATACAAATGTAATGAATAAGAAATTATTAGTTTACATGGGAAGAAGTACATTCTATGACATTATCTTCCCATAGACTTGACTAATATGTACAGTGGGGAAAAATAGTATTTAGTCAGCCACCAATTGTGCAAGTTCTCCCACTTAAAAAGATGAGAGGCCTGTAATTTTCATCATAGGTACACGTCAACTATGACAGACAAATTGAGAAAAAAAAATCCAGAAAATCACATTGTAGGATTTTTTATGAATTTATTTGCAAATTATGGTGGAAAATAAGTATTTGGTCACCTACAAACAAGCAAGATTTCTGGCTCTCACAGACCTGTAACTTCTTCTTTAAGAGGCTCCTCTGTCCTCCACTCATTACCCGTATTAATGGCACCTGTTTGAACTTGTTATCAGTATAAAAGACACTTGTCCACAACCTCAAACAGTCACACTCCAAACTCCACTATGGCCAAGACCAAAGAGCTGTCAAAGGACACCAGAAACAAAATTGTAGACCTGCACCAGGCTGGGAAGACTGAATCTGCAATAGGTAAGCAGCTTGGTTTGAAGAAATCAACTGTGGGAGCAATTATTAGGAAATGGAAGACATACAAGACCACTGATAATCTCCCTCGATCTGGGGCTCCACGCAAGATCTCACCCCGTGGGGTCAAAATGATCACAAGAACGGTGAGCAACAATCCCAGAACCACACAGGGGGACCTAGTGAATGACCTGCAGAGAGCTGGGACCAAAGTAACAAAGCCTACCATCAGTAACACACTACGCCGCCAGGGACTCAAATCCTGCAGTGCCAGACGTGTCCCCCTGCTTAAGCCAGTACATGTCCAGGCCCGTCTGATGTTTGCTAGAGTGCATTTGGATGATCCAGAAGAGGATTGGGAGAATGTCATATGGTCAGATGAAACCAAAATATAACTTTTTGGTAAAAACTCAACTCGTCGTGTTTGGAGGACAAAGAATGCTGAGTTGCATCCAAAGAACACCATACCTACTGTGAAGCCTGGGGGTGGAAACATCATGCTTTGGGGCTGTTTTTCTGCAAAGGGACCAGGACGACTGATCCGTGTAAAGGAAAGAATGAATGGGGCCATGTATCGTGAGATTTTGAGTGAAAACCTCCTTCCATCAGCAAGGGCATTGAAGATGAAACGTGGCTGGGTCTTTCAGCATGACAATGATCCCAAACACACCGCCCGGGCAACGAAGGAGTGGCTTCGTAAGAAGCATTTCAAGGTCCTGGAGTGGCCTAGCCAGTCTCCAGATCTCAACCCCATAGAAAATCTTTGGAGGGAGTTGAAAGTCCGTGTTGCCCAGCGACAGCCCCAAAACATCACTGCTCTAGAGGAGATCTGCATGGAGGAATGGCCCAAAATACCAGCAACAGTGTGTGAAAACCTTGTGAAGACTTACAGAAAACGTTTGACCTGTGTCATTGCCAACAAAGGGTATATAACAAAGTATTGAGAAACTTTTGTTATTGACCAAATACTTATTTTCCACCATAATTTGCAAATAAATTCATAAAAAATCCTACAATGTGATTTTCTGGATTTCTTTTCTCATTTTGTCTGTCATAGTTGACGTGTACCTATGATGAAAATTACAGGCCTCTCTCATCTTTTTAAGTGGGAGAACTTGCACAATTGGTGGCTGACTAAATACTTTTTTTCCCCACTGTATATAGTGCAAATTCTCATGTGTTTTACTTTTCGTGATTTTATTTGTAGATATCTGACCTAGTATTGATTCCGTGCTCTTTAAAATCCTATTCTGATTTTCTATTTTCTTACTTTTGATATTGAACACTGCATTGTTGAGGAAGAGCTTGTAAGTAAGTGTTTAGCTGTACTGTTTACACCTGTTGTATCCTTTGCAAACGACAAATAAACGATATGATTGGGTTTCACTCTGTCTAGTTTGAACAGGAGAATCAGAGGCTGGTGAGTGAGATGAGCAACCTAGTAGATGAAGTCAGGTTAGTGTTTAATCAGCCCTTCAGACCACTCTTACCACTACATTCCTAAATATGACTGAGGTGAAGCAAAGATGAAAAATATTAATCAATCTCCTCCCAATGTTTTTCAGGCAAATCGAAGGCAAGGTCGTCGAGATCTCGCGACTCCAGGAGATTTTTGCGGAGAAGGTGCTAATGCAAGTGAGTGACTTCCTTATTCCCCCTGGTCCAATTGGAGGAAAATGTATGTTGAAAAATAACGTCCATCCCACTTAATAAAGCGTTGTTGGTGTGTTATTAGTGTGTTTCTATTTCCTGTTTGTGTGTTGTTCACAGGAAACTGAGATAGACAGTATCCATCAGCTAGTCGTGGGAGCCACTGAAAACGTCAAAGAGGGAAACGAGGACATCAGAGAGGTAATGGCATGTTATTCTAAACAACCCCAGTAGTTTCCCCTGCTCTTTATACTATACAGTATGTTATTGTATGTATATATTAAACATTTTTGAAATATTTATCTAAATCTTTAATTACGAGGGTGTCCATATGTTTTCATTGGAGGATGTAACTTTTAGAAAAACAAATGTACCAAATATTCGTGACTGACTCGAGGTTGCTCAACACAGCCAGTGGTCTGTTTTAACTCTATGGTTTCATTGTATGCTTGCCTTGCATTTCCAGGCCATCCAAAACAATGCTGGATTCCGTGTCTGGATCCTCTTCTTCCTCATGTGCTCCTTCTCTCTGCTCTTCCTGGATTGGTACGACAGCTAACCCCTTGAACCTGGCAGAACCAGGAAGTAAGTGACTTCCATCAGAAGGAAGTGACATCAGCCTGGGCCTAGGCCTAAGTGGTTATCACATTGAAGTATATGGTTGGATAGACGAAGTGTTGGGTTTAGGACCAGCTTTTCTTACCTGAAGAGAACTGACCCCAGACCTGTGCTTTGAGGACGACTTCACTACTGTCAAACGTACTCGAGCCACTAGAGGACAGTATAAACGCATGTTTACAAACGCAGTAAAGCACGCTATTGGCTGAATGCAAAGTGCTGTCGTCCACCTGTACTGTGTGTATACAGCTCTGGAAAAAAGAAAGAGACCACTGCAAAATTATCAGTTTCTCTGGTTTTACTATTTAGAGGTATGTGTTTGGGTAAAAATAACATTTTGGTTTAATTCTATAAACTACTGACAACATTTCTCCTAAATTCCAAATAAAAATATTGTCATTTAGAGCATTTATTTGCAGAAAATGACAACTGGTCAAAATAACAAAAAAGATGCAGTGTTGTCAGACCTTGAATAATGCAAAGAAAATAAGTTCATGTTCATTTTTAAACAACACAATACTAATGTTTTAACTTAGGAAGAGTTCAGAAATCAATATTTGGTGCAATAACCCTGATTTTCAATCACTGCTTTTATGCGTCTTGGCATACTCTCCACCAGTCTTTCACATTGATGTTGGGTGACTTTATGCCACTCCTGGCGCAAAAATTAAAGCAGCTCAGCTTTGTTTGATGGCTTGTGACCATCCATCTTCCTCTTGATCACATTCCAGAAGTTTTCAATGGGGTTCAGGTCTGGAGATTGGGCTGGCCATGACATGGTCTTGATCTGATGGTCCTCCATCCACACCTTGATTGACCTGGCTGTGTGGCATGGCGCATTGTCCTGCAGGAAAAACCAATCCTCA
Source organism: Coregonus lavaretus (assembly GCF_964263955.1). NCBI lineage: Eukaryota > Metazoa > Chordata > Actinopteri > Salmoniformes > Salmonidae > Coregonus > Coregonus lavaretus. The sequence goes on along the minus strand of NC_139995.1, from coordinate 47,197,646 downwards.
GAGTTGGGGAACAATGTCAGAGCAAAAGGAAGCAAGTTTTCATCCAGGACAACCTTGTACGTGGCTTGATTCATGCGTTCTTCACAAAGACAAATCTGCCCGATTCCAGCCTTGCTGAAGCACCCCCAGATCTTCACCGATCCTCCACCAAATGTCATAGTGGGTGCGAGACACTGTGGCTTGTAGGCCTCTCCAGGTCTCCGTCTAGCTAATTATTAGACGACCAGGTGTTGGGCAAAGCTGAAAATTGGACTCATCAGAGAAGATGACCTTACTCCAGTCCTCTACGGTCCAATCCTTATGGTCTTTTGCAAACCTCAGCCTGGCTCTTCTTTGCTTCTCATTGATGAAGGGCTTTTTTCTAGCTTTGCACGACTTCAGCCCTGCCCCTAGGAGCCTGTTTCGAACCATCCTCGCCGTGCACTTCACCCCAGCTGCCGTTTGCCATTATTTTTGTAGGTCACTTGATGTCATCCTACGGTTGTTGAGTGACATTCGAATGAGTTGGCGGTCATCCCAGTCAGTAGAGAGTCGTTTTTGCCCTCTGCCAGTCTGTAGCTTTGTTGTCCCCAATGTCTGCTGCTTGACTTTGTTCTTATGAACCACCGTCTTTGAAATTGTAAGGATGGAAGCAACCTGATGCTCACTGTATCCCTCTGCCAGTAAAGCCAGAATTGAACCCTTCTTTTCCTCATTCAAAACATTCATTTTCAACTTTTTTGGCATGGTCAATAGTTATTTTTTGATTAATATTACTTTTGAGGTACTATTAGCACTGTTTTTGCCATCGAGCTGGTCCTATTGCAAGACGATAGTGATGACCACAGCAGTGGTTTTTATACTTTTCCTCATTAAATAAGATTTGGTTCAGGTGATCACCTAATCAGAACCTAATTCAGTAGAATGAGGTGTGCCTGTGTTGGAATTCAACAGACACTGGAATGGAATGTCTGTCATACATGTAGAAATGCTGATTTAAGAAAAATGTGCAGTGGTCTCTTAATTTTTCCACAGCTGTATATGGGCGATCAGTATCAAATTCTGACCACTACAATGCTTGTTATTGAATCAACAGCAACTGTTTTGAGCTATTCATTATTATTTGTATTGAGGTCTTGACAATACACATTGTAGACTTACGCTTTGTTGAGATGAGGAACATGGTTTTTGAAACCCTTATGGTCTTTCATATGTATTTATTTCAATGGTATGCAAACTTTTGTCGTTCAATGGAAAATATATGAGAGAACCACATACCATGGGGTAAGGTTTAGCTCTTGCAGATGGGGCATTTTCAAGAAAGGGTTATGAGTTACACAGACCATGTAAGCCTTTTGTTTGTGTAAAGATGGCAGTTATGATCAATCAATGGGAGTATTTTTGTTGGTATAACTCCACTTGGCGCTTGTGTTGAAACCTAGTCCTAATACCAATAAATTGAAGCACTGCTTGTGAAAGAAATGTGACTTTTTTCTCTTATTTCCCCAAATTACAGCAAGAGATCCACACATTCACTAGTCCAGTGGTTCCCAACACCAGTCCTCAGATACCCCCAACAGCACACATTTTTATTGTAGCCCAGGTGAAGCACCTGATTCAACTTGTCAACTAATCATCAGGCCCTCAATGAGTTGAATCAGGTGTTTTTTGTCCGGGGCTACAACAAAAATGTGTGCTGTTGGGTGTACTCGAGTACTGGAGTTGGGAAATACTGCACTAGTTGATACAAGTAACTGCCAAAATATAGGAAACGCCAACATAGTATCATAGATAGGGCGTTGGGCCACCATGAGCCAGAACAGCTTCAATGCACCTTGGCATAGATTCTACAAGTGTCTGGAACTCTATTGGAGGGATTGACACCAGTAGCGGTGCGTGGGTAAAATCACTGAAAATGGGCTTTGGAACAATGAGCTTTAGAGCTTAATTATCAGATTTATGCTTCTGAAAATCTGTTCATTTGGATTAACCTATATCCCAGTAAAAGGATTATATAACTTAAATATCTCACTTTGATCAAGGCCCTGGGGAAAATACTGTTAAAAGCCATGATTTCCTTTACATTAAGGGAATTGAACACTAATGAATTGAATTGAGCACCACTGATACAAGATTAAGCATTATTACACCATGCTCATAAATACATGAATGATCTTCATCTCGTTTAGATATGATGGATTACTCAAACATTTGTGAAATGTGTGCATTTTAATAGATATTTGTTTACATTGGTTTCCAGCTCAAAGCCTATTCCTCATTTGTCCCAATAAAAACAGCATCAAATGTACTTCTGTTTACGTCATTGTATAAAAAAATCTGTGAGAACAGAAGGCATTACTCTTAAATGACAGATATGTTGAAGAAGAAATAGCAATGGAGCAATCACTCCTTTCAGAGGTTTCATTTTTAGAGTTTGTGAGTTCTACTACACATCACTCTGTATGACTTGACTGCGTTCTAGGATGACTGACAGCTACAGAATCCCATTCATATAGCATTACACATTACATTCAATAGCAATGCAAAAAAAAAAACATTAAATATCAACGAGAAGAAAACATAGGATATGCTATGTAGTGACAATAAGCATTCCCATGCTTTAAGAAGACCTTGACGTAGTGCCTGATCAAATATAATGTAGTTCACAATAAATACGAGCTCTAAGTTCTGCATGTGGAGATGGATAAACTACAGAGGGTTCAATTACACAGGCCAAATATAGTGAGCATTATACCGGGGTTGTCACACCCTGGCTATGGGACTCTAGTTGTTGAGCCAGGGTGTGTTTGTTCTATGTGGTGTGTTTCTATGTTGGGGGTTCTAGTTCGTCTATTTCTATGTTTTGCCTGAGTGACTCCCAATCAGAGGCAACGAGTGTCAGCTGTTGGCTGGTTGTCTCTGATTGGGAGCCATATTTAAACTGTCTGTTTTCCCTTTGTGTTTGTGGGTTTTTGTTCCGTGTTCGGTCATTGTCACGTGGACTTCACGAGTCGTTTCTTGTTTTGTATCTTGTTTACACGTTAACTAATTAAAGTATGTTTGTTCATCACGCTGCGCATTGGTCTCTCCCTGACGATCATGACAGAAAAACCCACCAAAACTGGACCAAGCAGCGTGAAGAGGAGAGAGGAAGGACTTGGGATCGATGGAGTAGGGGTCTCGACTGGGCTAAGCCGAGTGAAGAGCAGAGAGGGTGGACTTGGGAACAGTGGAGGAAGAGTCTCGACTGGGTCAAGCCTAATGAAGAGCAGAATGGCTGGAGTTAGAGGCAGAAGAGCGAGAGTTGGGCGAAAACTATAGAGGCCTGGCCCACGGGGAGGAGAGACCCCCAGAAAATTTTTAGGGGGGGGCTCACGACGTCGGGGCAGCAGGAGGCCGCGATAGAGCGGTCCAGCGGGTTGGCAGAGGAGGCCGCCATGTTAAGGGGGCCACTGGTCACTAAGGGGAAGGAAAGTGTGGAGGCACGGCGAGAGGTACTGGGGTGTGTTACCAGTCCGGTCCGGCCCGTTCCTGATCCCCGCGTAGGGCCAGGGGTGTGTGTCCCCAGTGCGGTCCGGTCTGTTCCTGTTCCTCGCATCGAGCCTGTGGTGCGCGTCGCCAGCCCGGTCCGGCCCGTTCCTGCTCCCCGCACCAAGTCAGTGGTGCGCTTCGTCAGTCCGGCACGGCCCGTGCCTGCTCCCCGCACCAAGCCTACGGTGTGCGTCGCCAGCCCGGCCCGGCCTGTTCCTGCCCCTCGCACCAAGCCTACGGTGCGCATCGCCAGCCCGGTAAGGCCCGTTGCTGCTCCACGCACCAAGCCTACGGTGCGCGTCGCCAGCCCGGCCCGGCCTGTTCCTGCCACTCGCACCAAGTCTACGGTGCGCGTCGCCAGCCCGGCCCGGCCTGTTCCTGCCACTCGCACCAAGTCTACGGTGCGAGTCGTCAGCCTGGTCCAGCCCGTTCCTGCTACTCGCACCAAGCCAGGGGTGCGAGTCGTCAGCCTGGTCCAGCCCGTTCCGGCCACTCGCACCAAGCCAGGGGTGCGAGTCGTCAGTCCAGTGAGGCCCGTTGCTGCTCCACGCACCAAGCCAGGGGTGCGTATCGTCAGCCAGGTCCGGTCCTTTCCTGCCTCACGCACCAAGCCATGGGTGCGCGTCGTCTGTCTGGCACAACCCGTGCCTGGGTCACCGGTGCCTAACCAGGTACCGGTCAACGGCTCCACTACGGAGTTGAAGCTAACCGCTCCTGCTACGTCCAGTCCAGCTCTAGCCAGCGGGGCCAGACCGGACCAGGGGCGCTATGGGGGGTTTGTTGGAGGGTGGTGGGCAAGCCCGGAGCCAGAACCGCCGCCGAGGAGGTATGCCCACCCAGCCCTCCCCTGTTTTGCTCTTTTTGAGGCGCGGTCGCAGTCCGCGCCTTTAGGGGGGGGTACTGTCACACCCTGGCTATGGGACTCTAGTTGTTGAGCCAGGGTGTGTTTGTTCTATGTGGTGTGTTTCTATGTTGGGGGTTCTAGTTCGTCTATTTCTATGTTTTGCCTGAGTGACTCCCAATCAGAGGCAACGAGTGTCAGCTGTTGGCTGGTTGTCTCTGATTGGGAGCCATATTTAAACTGTCTGTTTTCCCTTTGTGTTTGTGGGTTTTTGTTCCGTGTTCGGTCATTGTCACCGTGGACTTCACGAGTCGTTTCTTGTTTTGTATCTTGTTTACACGTTAACTAATTAAAGTATGTTTGTTCATCACGCTGCGCATTGGTCTCTCCCTGACGATCGTGACAGGGGTCGTATTCAGTAGGTCACAGCGTAGCAAAGTGTTTTGAAATGGAAAACAAAATTGGGAATTTCTTATTGGACTAGTTTAGGTAGTACCGCCCTTTTTTCCTATTGAACAAGAGACAGAATTAAAAAGGTCCTCTACACAATGGAGGAGTCGATTAAAGTAATTTGACTTCAATAAGACATGACTTGTGGATTGTATTCATTAAGATTTTAGATTATCAAAATGCACATTCAAGTGAGTCACACACCGATTCATCCACAAATGGGAGAGGTAAAAAGTAATTTATTATCAGTCATTTTAGCTGGATCTCAAGGGTTAAATGGTACATGCTCTGACAATAATTCAAATGTTTTTTAGTAATAAAGACGTTTGGTTGTGTGAAATGCAGAAGCCTTACAAAGTTAACCGTGCATGTGTGTTTAAACCAGCTCCGCAGACACTAGAACGGTTCAAAGTCTGTTTATATTTGGGGTACTGAAGTGAGATTTTATTCCCGTTTATGTACAAAGATGTTTTGTCAACAAGTGTGTGTCTGTGTGGCAAGACTTGTTTGTGTATCTGTTCGCCACTCGAAAATGTAAAGAAATAACCGCGGACGCTATTCAAACAAACCAGATATCCATCCAACAAGTTCCTGTCTGTGCTTACACAAATGTATTTGTAAAATAATTTAACTGATTAAAACAATACATTATGCCTGATACATTGCAGTTATATCATATCAGTTAAAACTGGCGCACCTCAAGATCAACCATTTTAGCTAAAGAAAGTTTTTCCAGATTTCGGGTTTGCTTGAACGGCACTGTGTATCCCATTTTCACATGGCTGGATGGTGATCCTAGGGTCTGTTCAGAAGGGTGCAACGTTACAAAACGCTCAGATAGAGATACATTTTGTAGAACAGATATGAGTATCGCTCATGTACAATTGGGCATCAGGTCAGCTCTATTTATTGTATTTCTATTTGTAACATTCTTAACGTTTCACCTCTGAATACAGCCCAGTGCGTTAGGCCAGCTTCTGGTGGGTCTCGGTCTCCTGCTGGGTGACCTTCTCCTCTGACATGATGGTCATCCATGGGGACACGGACCGGGTGATGGTCTGCTTGGCCATGTTGTAATGGTTGATGATGGTGAAGAGACGCCCGCGCCCGCCAGGGGGGTAGTAGCCGTACATCCCCGTCGGCATGCACCGACCTTGCTGCAAGAGAGGGAAAGAGAGAGAGATTTAACAGAGGAACAAAGGGAATAACTATAGAAATGTGGACAAGAGAAGCAAGACTTGGAGAGTCTAGGAAGTGCCTGTGAAAACCTGTCTGGTTGTCATTACCAAAATTACCAAACATCAAGTTGCCAATAATAGAGAGAGAAAAGATAATTGATTTACCACAGCAAGTTATATCTTGCAGGTGCAATTGTATGCTGCCAATGACATGACTAGCGGATTTCTTAGAAAGATGTCGGTCTTTATTGGTACATTGAATGCTTAAGAAAAAAAGAGGCATGCTTAGTTGCTTACCGTGTACATGAAGCCCTCTGGACAGGGCTGCTCATACTGGTAGACTTTATAGACCACCAGAAACACCACGCAAACCAGAAACGCCAAAGCACAAATCACCAGCAGAGTGACCTGGGAAGATGAGACACAAACATCAACTCTGGGTTACTGAAGGTCCCTAGCCCCTAGATACTACTCTGTGGCGCTTTATGACAACGGGGCCAGAAGGCTAGGTGGAGTTATTACCATATTGCTTATTGCACCTATTCTATTGTTCAGATCTACGAGAGCTCATCAAGACATGTCTGAGGGGTTGATTAGGGAATATGAATTGGATATTAAACTGAACAGAGTGAGACACATAACGTCTTTAAAAGAGTCTGCACAAGAACATTGCACTGACATCGCTAGGGTGTTACGCAATGACTACTGGCGCTTTGAGGAACTGAGGAGGCAGGGAGTGGGAGAGAGGTGTTGGAGAAATCACTCAGTGATGAGGCCAGGACCGTATTCATTAAGCGTCTCCGAGTAGCAGTGCTGATCTAGGATCATTATAATCAAAGGCAAAACTGGTCCTAGATCAGCTCTCCTACTCTCAGACACTTTATGAATATAGAACCTGATCTTGTCTTGGTCGGGGGACAAAACATAGTAAATTATATCATTAATTTTATTTGATTGAGGTTAAATAAGAGTTCTTCTGGTTTCCTGGATATAGATGTCACATTTCTCTGAGTTAGAAACATCTTGCAAAAATCATTTAAAAAATGTATATCATGGGCTGCTATGCAAAACCAGACTTGGTGCCAGAGAAGAACTCATCTACAGTGTGCATATTGCCTACAGCAAAGTACAGTGGGGAAAACAAGTATTTAGTCAGCCACCAATTGTGCAAGTTCTCCCACTTAAGAAGATGAGAGAGGCCTGTAATTTTCATCATAGGTACACGTCAACTATGACAGACAAATTGAGAAAAAAAAATCCAGAAAATCACATTGTAGGATTTTTTATGAATTTATTTGCAAATTATGGTGGAAAATAAGTATTTGGTCACCTACAAACAAGCAAGATTTCTGGCTCTCACAGACCTGTAACTTCTTCTTTAAGAGGCTCCTCTGTCCTCCACGCGTTACCTGTATTAATGGCACCTGTTTGAACTTGTTATCAGTATAAAAGACACCTGTCCACAACCTCAAACAGTCACACTCCAAACTCCACTATGGCCAAGACCAAAGAGCTGTCAAAGGACACCAGAAACAAAATTGTAGACCTGCACCAGGCTGGGAAGACTGAATCTGCAATAGGTAAGCAGCTTGGTTTGAAGAAATCAACTGTGGGAGCAATTATTAGGAAATCGAAGACATACAAGACCACTGATAATCTCCCTCGATCTGGGGCTCCACGCAAGATCTCACCCCGTGGGGTCAAAATGATCACAAGAACAGTGAGCAACAATCCCAGAACCACACAGGGGGACCTAGTGAATGACCTGCAGAGAGCTGGGACCAAAGTAACAAAGCCTACCATCAGTAACACACTACGCCGCCAGGGACTCAAATCCTGCAGTGCCAGACGTGTCCCCCTGCTTAAGCCAGTACATGTCCAGGCCCGTCTGAAGTTTGCTAGAGTGCATTTGGATGATCCAGAAGAGGATTGGGAGAATGTCATATGGTCAGATGAAACCAAAATATAACTTTTTGGTAAAAACTCAACTCGTCGTGTTTGGAGGACAAAGAATGCTGAGTTGCATCCAAAGAACACCATACCTACTGTGAAGCCTGGGGGTGGAAACATCATGCTTTGGGGCAGTTTTTCTACAAAGGGACCAGGACGACTGATCCGTGTAAAGGAAAGAATGAATGGGGCCATGTATCGTGAGATTTTGAGTGAAAACCTCCTTCCATCAGCAAGGGCATTGAAGATGAAACGTGGCTGGGTCTTTCAGCATGACAATGATCCCAAACAAACGAAGGAGTGGCTTCGTAAGAAGCATTTCAAGGTCCTGGAGTGGCCTAGCCAGTCTCCAGATCTCAACCCCATAGAAAATCTTTGGAGGGAGTTGAAAGTCTGTGTTGCCCAGCGACAGCCCCAAAACATCACTGCTCTAGAGGAGATCTGCATGGAGGAATGGGCCAAAATACCAGCAACAGTGTGTGAAAACCTTGTGAAGACTTACAGAAAACGTTTGACCTGTGTCATTGCCAACAAAGGGTATATAACAAACTATTGAGAAACTTTTGTTAATGACCAAATACTTATTTTCCACCTTAATTTGCAAATAAATTCATTAGAAATCCTACAATGTGATTTTCTGGATTTTATTTTCTCATTTTGTCTGTCATAGTTGACGTGTACCTATGATGAAAATTACAGGCCTCTCTCATCTTTTTAAGTGGGAGAACTTGCACAATTGGTGGCTGACTAAATACTTTTTTCCCCCACTGTACATGTCTTACATCTGATAACAGATTACGCCTTATTAAACTGGGAAATACCACGAAGAGCACTTGAGCACTACAGAGATATAAATCAAGTGCTATGGGATGTCCATTGCTGTTGACGGCCCACACCTTTATAGCTTGCACATCAGAGCAGATATGGCTTTTTAAGATGATGATCTGTAACAATCGAACTATTTGCTTCTCAAAGACCTCTACGGTTGTGTTTAGACAGGCAGCCCAATTCGGATTCCCCCCCCACTACTAATTGGTCTTTTGACCAATCACATCAGATCTTTTCACATCAGCTCTTTTTCAGAGCTGATCTGACTGGTCAAAAGACCAATTAGTGAAAAATTATCAGAATTGGGATGCCTGAGTGTACTGAGTGTGACAAAACCATTACAAGGCCATTGCCATGGCAGCAGTTGAAATAATCAAGGGGTTGAGGTGCTTGGGTGAAGAAGAAGAATGGAACATGTCTTACTTTGAGTCTTTCAGATACCCCTTCAATGATGCTTATTGAGAATTCTGCTATTTTTGGGGACCGCAGCCTGCTCTTCTTGTGTTCCCCATCATAGTCTGTTTTGGTCTTTACCACAACCTGAAACACATGGAAAAATACCAAGATGTATAAACAATGAAGCTCATAGGCCTGCATGAAGGTGTTGTATGCAATCATGTGGAATAAATTGTAGGCTATTTCCTTCATGTGTGTAATGGAGAATAGGTTTATAGATGTTATCTTGAGACACTTTTATTTCCATTGGGTCCTTATTTGACCACATTCATATTACTTCAGACTATAAAGAAAATGGAATCCTTGAAAACATTGACGATGGGTACAGCATATCTATTGCATCAATAGGCTTTCAATTCACTTGAATAAATCTTACCTTGTCGAGTGCTGGGAACTGCAGTTGACTGGCATCTAAGGGTGTTATGAGGGGAATGGTGTCGAATCCATCTTCTGAGACGGCTTTGGCGTTGTTTTTGTCACTGAAATTATTCCCCAATTTAACCATTTTCCCAGACGAAAGGCTGTAAATGTATAACCTGTTCGGAGAGAGGGACAAGTGATTGTCTGAGAAATACATGTATGCGTCGTCAAAATTGAATGGCATGTGATTGTTTTCATTTTATTTTTATGTAGCCAATCACTCCTGAGATGAAGCAAAAACACAGCTGCATATCAAACACATTGCAATTGATAAAATATACTGTATGCAAGGTGTATTCTTTTTTGTTAATTTCATTATAAAAATACACGAAGGAGCGCTCGAGAATAACATCCATTGTATCCTATGAATGTTACGGTTGCAATAAGCATAATTTTAATGATAAGAATCATAACCCTGTTTATGCTATTAACTAATACATCAGCACTTACCTGTTAACGTTTTTACTTGTAGTCCGTGTTGATTTTGTTGTCCTATTTTATTGCTTTAACTGAGAAAGCCGGTGTAGGTGTGACGCAGACGATTTACAACAAACTGGATGCACAATATGGCCAAGCTATCGTTAATGCTACTCAAAGGCGGTCCCTCCGAGCTATGGATGCTGCTGCTGGTAGCGTAAGTGATGTAGGCGCAAGACATGACAACTTGGGAGCAGGTCCAGGGCAAGAAAATGGTGTTACATTTAAACTTTGAAAGCCTATTTAAAAAAAATTTAAGACATTATTTTTATTTTCAAATTATTATTGAGCTGGAAACTGCATTTTTTTTGGTGATTTGTGCTCCCCTTCTCGGCTTGCTGTTTTTCCCTATTGTGACTTTTTTAGGGTTAGTCTATTACACAATATTTGGAATTATTCAGAAATGACTCCTGTTAGAGTTATGTTATTGAAATAAGCAAGTTTATCATCATATTTAGTTACAATTAGCTATAATTCTTCAGCCCAAAAGTTAATAGTTGTGATTAGTTTGAGAAATGTATCATGACATGCTATGATGTGATTACGATTAGTCCTTATTGTGTCATAATACTGGCGCACTAACAACAGTACCGCGATCAACGCGAAGTGGAGGGCTGATCTCCAATTTCAGCTCCATGGCCGTTGGACAGCGCCGTGCCCAGCTCACATAGATTCCGTGAACCTGTTGTAGGGCCGTGGCTGCGAAGGCCTTCTGATAGACAGTTTGCTATTGTTCCCGTTCCACTTTACCCTGAAAAGTTCAATTGTGAATTTATAGTAAATTATAGCAATACTGCGCTCAGACTTTTTGATATCTTCTCTGCACTGCAACATTGTCTGTGCCTATTCTCAATCCATAGACCTTAGTTGTGATCATTCTCATGACTTCATGTTCATGCCTAATGTTATCTTCATGGAGGAGGTGTCATGAGGAGGTCAGAGAACTCAAAATGCAGACTAAATTCCTGTTCTGAAGAGATACAGTAGCCAGTGGAGCCACTAAAGGAGACATTTATTGAAGCCATAATGAACCAGAAATACATTTCCTCTATGTTGTGTGTTTGACCGAGCAGGCATACGCAATACACCATTGTAGCATTACTGCATGAAAATACAATATCCTACAATATATTTAAAAACAAACAAAACAATATATTTGGCATCTTTTATTTCATAACATAGTGCATAATTATCCATAAAGAATATACATTTGCCATCTTTATAACAAATTGTTCTAAAAACAATATATCCTATAAAGGAAATACCTGAGTTATATTGTATTAATTGAAGTTAGATAATATCATAGTGCTCAGCTGTCTTCCTTCATAAGGGAACTCTATAGCCAGTTCTGAATAGACTAAAGTTACCTCCTTTCCTCATCCCCTTCCCTTCATCTACAATGATGTGAAATAACTGAACAGATGAAAGATGATCACCAGTAGGTATCGTCATGTGGTTTTGCCCTACAACAGTGTCTTCAAATCAGTGCTGACAAAGGAGATGAGACGAGGAAAGGAAGCCACATTAGACACACTCTACTTGCTGCAGCTTTCACTGCTCCAGGTCATTGTCATTCTGCAGTGTTTTCATGGCCAGCCCCCATAGTGTTACACTGGAAAAGAAGGGTCCCTCGCTTGCCCTGTAGGGGGTACCGCTGGGGCGGCTAGCCCCTGGGAGGGCCCCACAGTAACTGTCTGGGGCCGAGAGGTACGGCCGGGCCACCACCGAGGCCCCAGACCCCTGCTGTTGTATCTCCACACCCACCTGCCCGTTCTCCACATAGGGGCCAAACACAAGGGCCTCCTGAGGTAGGTGAGCTTTGCCCAGTTTCAGGGAGTCTGCTAGAGGAGGGCACTTCTCCTGCTGCTGGGAGGGGGTGGAGGGGAGGAGGTGCTGGGGCACGATGGAGCGTAACTCGGGGAAGGACGTTGAGGTAGATGGGCTGAGGTGGATGCTAGTCGACGGAGCTTCTGGATGTGCTGGTGGGGGCGAAGGCTTTTCGAGCTCCATCACGTTAGTGGAGGGTGGTGGTGGCTGCCTGGGCACAGGGGCTTTACTGTGGCTGACAGGCTTGTGGAATGTGCCTCCTCCTCCTCTGTCAGTGCTGCTACTGCCAGGCTGCTCTGGGTCCTCTACGTCAGGGCTGGCGTCATCGGGCGTGGCCTTGCAGTGCATGCTGCAGTGTCTCCTCAGGACAGCCGAGCGGGTGAAGCTCTTGCCGCAGGTGTTGCAGAGGTAGGGTCTCTCCCCCGTGTGCGTTCTCACGTGGCGACGCAGGTCGCCCGACCCGGCAAAGCTCTTCCCTGCGGTACGGTTAGATATGAGTTATCATGATATGTACCCAACCAACACATGTACAATCAACCAGGCATTGACATTGTGCTCTCAACAACTGCCTTCATGCAGAAAAAGATACTGTTGCCTGAATTTGGAAAAATACATTCAGAGATACTGACTTTTTTTTCCTCCAAAACTGTTCTTGTGGTCTTCATGTCTGTATCTATAAAATACAGTATCCATATTAGGACAGCCTCAGAGTCTGTCCCCTCAGAGGCTGTCCTAATTTGGACACCATAATCATAGATACAGGTTGATACGCACCACAGGTCTGGCAGGTGTGCGGTTTCTCCCCGGAGTGTCTGATCTTGTGCTTCAGCAGCTTCCTGTGCATGTTGAAGGACTTGCCACACTGGTCACAGGTGAACTCTCTGTCTGTGGTGTGAGTCTTCTTGTGCTCCTTCAGGTTGCTGATGTTGCTGAACCCTGAGTAAGGAAGGATAGAATATGCATTCAATGAGGACTTGGTAACACTTAATAATAGATAGATAGATAGGATAGATACAGTGGCTTGCGAAAGTATTCACCCCTATTGGCATTTTTCCTATTTTGTTGCCTTACAACCTGCAATTAAAATTGATTTTTTGGGGTTTGTATAATTTGATTTACATAACATGCCTACCACTTTGAAGATGCAAAATATTTTTTCTTGTGAAACAAACAAGAAATAAGACCAAAAAAAGAAAACTTGAGCGTGCATAGCTATTCACCCCCCCTAAAGTCAATACTTTGTAGAGCCACCTTTTGCAGCAATTACAGCTGCAAGTCTCTTGGGGTATGTCTATCTATAAGCTAGGCCATTCCAAGACATTTCCCCTGAAACCACTCGAGTGTTGCTTTAGCAGTATGCTTAGGGTCATTGTCCTGCTGGAAGGTGAACCTCCGTCCCAGTCTCAAATCTCTCGAGAACTGAAACAGGTTTCTCTCAAGAATTTCCCTGTATTTAGCGCCATCCATCATTCCTTCAATTCTGACCAGTTTCCTAGTCGATGAAAAACATCCCCACAGCATGATGCTGCCACCACCATGCTTCACTGTGGGGATGGTGTTCTCAGGGTGATGAGAGGTGTTGGGTGTGCGCCAGACATAGTGTTTTCCTTGATGGCCAAAAAGCTCAATTTTAGTCTCATCTGACCAGAGTACCTTCTTCCATATGTTTGGGGAGTCTCCCACATGCCTTTTGGCAAACACCAAACGTGTTTGCTTATTTCTTTCTTTAAGCAATGGCTTTTTTTCTGGCCACTCTTCCATAAAGCCCAGCTCTGTGGAGTGCACGGCTTAAAGCGGTCCTATGGACAGATACTCCAATCTCCGCTGTGGAGCTTTGCAGCTCCTTCAGGGTTATCTTTGGTCTCTTTGTTGCCTATCTGATTAATGCCCTCCTTGCCTGGTCTGTGAGTTTTGGATGGGGGCCCTCTCTTGGCAGGTTTGTTGTGGTGCCATATTCTTTCCATTTTTTAATAATGGATTTAATGGTGCTCCGTGGGATGTTCAAAGTTTTTTATATTTTTTTATAACCCAACCCTGATCAGTACTTCTCCACAACTTTGTCCCTGACCTGTTTGGAGAGCTCTTTGGTCTTCATGGTGCCGTTTGCTTGGTGGTGCCGCTTGCTTAGTGGTGTTGCAGACTCTGGGGCCTTTCAGAACAGGTGTATATATACTGAGATCATGTGACAGATCATGTGACTTAAATAAAGTCCACCTGTGTGCAATCTAACTAATTATGTGACTTCTGAAGGTAAATTGGTTGCACCAGATCTTATTTAGGATCTTCATAGCAAAGGGGGTGAATACATATGCATGCACCATTTTTCTGTTATTTATTTTTTCGAATTTTTTTCATTTCACTTCACCAATTTGGACTATTTTGTGTATGTCCATTACATGAAATCCAAATAAAAATCCATTTAAATTACAGGTTTTAATGCAACAAAATAGGAAAACGCCAAGGGGGCTGAATACTTTTGCAAGGCACTGTAGATAGATAGATAGACATGAATAATCCATAATAAATGCATGTTTATAAAACTAGTGAGGTGCAGTTCGCAAACTATTCATCCTTTTTGAACGACTCTTTTTACTGACTCAAGATTCGTTTTTTTCTGAGTGACTCGTTTATTTTAGTCGTTTGTTTGACCTGCTAGTGTTGGCCGCAATGAGTCTTACAGCAGGATTAATACATGCTCCTCCCGCTCAGCGGCTCCAGAGACGTGCTCCGACCACCAACTGTCTGTCAAATATGCATGCAGGAAAATAGATCATGAGCATAGAGAAGAAAAATACATGTTTAGAACTGATAATAGATTGCATGATGCAAGAATGAATGCAATTAATTTATTATTGAATGTTATGATGGACACAGCTTTGTAGAACCAAAACATACACAGCCTCTGGTCAACAAATTGTAACTCGAGAAAAAAATTTGTTTGGGGGCTGCAGTTTCCGAATGACATTGTGCTTATCAATTCCGCCAAGAGTCGTTCACAATCTAGTCTGGTTGTGGCCACAACTAGACTTTGTTTCAAATATATCAAGAAATAATCTTATTTGTATGCCTAGCAATCAACAAATGTACATTGTTTAAAGCACGTTTATAAGTCTCAGTCACAAATTATACTAAGCCCCCTATGGTGAACGACATGTGAACAAGACAGGCTTGTAGAATCATGACTCCTTTGAGTTTTCAGTTCATCGTTCGCCAGTAGGGGGTCCAGCGTGCTCTGGCCATTATTAACACAAATGAACAAAATTAGTCGAAAGATTTCTTCTTTTGACTGAACGAGTCGAAAAGATTAGTCAGCAAAATTAGCCAAACTTCCCATCACTATTATAAACATGTTTAATAGTTGTTTCTTTACATTTTTAAATGCTTATATATAGCAGGCCTTGTTGTAAAATGTTACAATTATTCATTGATGTTTGATTTCTCAAACATGATATACTGTCCACTTTAAAACGCACACTATAACATCTGAGAATAGATGTGTATAGTGTGCCAGGAATCCATACTGGGATAAGTAATTTGTTGGTTGTAGCACTCACCACGTCCACATATGTCACACAGGTGTGGCCGCTCTCCCGTGTGGATCACAATGTGACGCTGGACATCCCCTGAGGCAGCAAAGCTGGGAGATGCCACAGTGAGGGATGGAGAAGTTGTCAGCATAACACAAAACACACCATATTAGATGGCTAAGTCCATGTCATGACTCACATCCATTGTTATCTAGACTGTTGTGGCACATGCACATTCATGATTGTTCTGTTACTGCTTAGGTCTAATGCATTGTTTGTAAATGTGTTATGTATTTGTAGTGCCCTCCACAGTGCTATCTAGAGCAAGGTTCTCCAACTGCTGGGCTAGAACAAAAGCCTGCCCACCCAGTAACTCACCAGGACCAGAGTTGGAGACCACAGATTTATAGCTGTCCATTCCAGCAGTAAGTATGGTGACAGATCACTCAATATGGTAAACTTTTCTAAACCGATTTTTTAAAAATCTAAATAAGTGTTTACCTTTTCCCACAGAGTTCACAGATGTATGGTTTTTCTCCAGAATGGCGTCGTAAATGGGTCTGCAAATTACCTGCCTATTGAAAGATATATCAGCAAAAAGGTCAGTCAGCAGCATTCATGTAAACCTCCCTATTTGCCTAGTGGACACACTAAACATAAATTCATTAAACAAAGGACAACTGTGCACCCTTACCTGTGAAAAGTTTTTCCTGCAAACATTACACTGGAATGGTTTCTCCCCTGTGAGAACAAAAACCAAAACAATTGTATCACCTTACAAAAAGTCAGCATATAACATTTATTTTTGCATTTTTCCACACATTTTACAGCTCCAAAAATCAGTAATGACACAATAGTGAAATTAACAAACTACCAGTGTGTGAGCGCTTGTGAAGTTCCAGGTTGCTTGGGTGTTTGAAGGTCTTCCCGCACATCTCACAGCAGTACTGCACCTTATGCCCAGTTGTTTCTGTTGGATCACTGATGGTTGGTGGGTCAGGTTCCTCCTCTTGCTCAACAGGTGGGGGACTTGGAAGTTGAGAATCCATCGTGGTCTCCAACACCACTTCACTGTCTCTGGCCAGGCAGTCTACGGGAGGTAGGCAGTCTACGGGAGCTTCAGGTGTCTCACTCTGGACCACTACCTCCTCTTGGTGAGTCTCCTTTGGGCAGTGGTTGACTGGTCCGCTGCTCTGCTCAAGGCACATCTCTTCTAGAGCCTTCTGAGGGCGCAGGTAGTTGTATTTCTTCAGGTAGACAGCCTTCTTTGGCCGCATGGGCTTGTTGACAGGGGAGACCTTTCCACCTGAGTTGGCTGTGGTTGATAAGTCTTCAGCAGGCAACGTTGAACCAAACTCCTTCTCAACTGGCATAGTCTGAGGACAGGGTGGGTTTGACTGAACCGCATTGCCTGAATATACAGGGGCATTCGCGCATTGTTGTGTGACCCCAAATTGGAACTGCTGCTCTTCAACCAGCACCAGGGGGCTTGGGCCTTGGTTTAACGCTGCATTGCTAGTCTCAGCAGCAGCACTCTGCTTGAAGTATTGCTTGCTGTAGAAGTTGCGTAGCTTGTAGCCGTGTACTAGCTGCTTCTCTGGGACTGGCTGGGTACTGGCTGTAGTCTCAGAGGTAGCGTTCCCACCATGAGACATTGGTGCCCCACTGCCAAAGGCAGCCCTCTGGCCTACCGAAGAAGGGCAATGAAGGTCCACGTCTTGGGCAAGGCCATTCCCGAGGAGGTAGTCGTGTTCCGAGGTCAGGACACCAGACAATGGGAAAGAAGGGGCCTCCACGGCAGGAGCGCAGGGTTTCAGGAAAGTGTTGCACATGCTCTGTACGTTTGGGACCTGCAAGCACTGGGCGATGTCCAACAGAGCTTGTACATTGTCTTGGTTGACGTCCAGATGGGAGGTGTACATGTAGTCCAGTATCTGGCCTATACCTCCCACATCCTGAATGACCAGTTGAAAAACGTCATTTTTCTGACTTGGTGAATTTTGGAACAAAGACCTGCAGTGACAAAAGTAAAAAGGTTATTTTACAATGTCGACACATTGCTGATTTAGACAAGTGGAGCTCTACATGTGGAGATCTACAAAGGTATAATATGAGAACACAAAGCATGCGTCAGTTGAATCCCCATTTCATGTCTGTTTCGTTTAATAGCAGTAGTAGAAAGGGGAAAACAAAATCCTAAGAATCAAGGTATTCATCTAGTATGGCAATATTCATGAATATATTCACTACATGACTTGTGGATGGTTATTATTAATGACACACCTGAAATAGGAGCTAAATGCAGCCAGTACATTTTTGTGGGCTTTGAAGCATACTCCTTTGACTACTAGCATGCAGTCACAGAGTAGCCCCTGTATCCTCTGCTCCTGTAACTGCTGGAGAAGGTAAGCACTGTGACTGGACAACATTTCCATGCTTTTAAGAGCAGTCTTCAGGTGACCCAGGGAATTATGACCATCAAAACAACTAGAAAAAAGACATAAAACAGAAGAACTGAGCATACTATTTACAAACAATCAATTGACTGCCTCTCATTGAAATTGTATCATTTAATTGTTGAAATGCATTGCCATGGGCCCCCTGGATAGAATTTGAGGGTTATTTAGATAGCGGGAAAACATGACAGCAGCAGGCCTATTTATGAAAAGACAACTAAATTACATGGGGACTGACTAATGTGTGACAAGTGCAGTATATTTAAACAACATAATTAATTTAGGAAGAGAACATTGTAAGAACGGCGCAAACTCCTATTACTGTTTTGAGAGACCAACCACGAGAAAATTGGACCAAAACTGGACTATCTGGCTGTGCTTTGCCGATGTGCCACATCGAAAACAAGTTATATTAAGCGACCTGCAACTGTACTAATACAAATGGTTGTAATTACACCATATACCGATCTTATTTAGCCACTACAGGGCTATATAATACGTATTTCGTTGACTTACCTCTATAATGTATCTTTCATTTGGATGATCGGTCACTTTCCAAACATTACATGACTTCCGGTATACCTTTCCACACTTCACCAAAGAGAAAATGCGGAATACCAACGTTTACCAGCCAAGATTACTTCTACTTTATGTATGAACGACCATTAAACTATGTTCATCTCTCGGTACACACAAAAGTAGCATTTTTTGAAAGTATTTAAGAATCATGAACTGGAACCCCTACCATTCTTTTCGGAATGCAAATAATGTAACACTTCCTGTCTAGAAAGAAGTCACGTGTGCGTTCGTAACCAAGTGGGAGGTGGGAATTTACCAGTTGTGAAGCCGTAAATACCAGTTGGATGGATTCCCGTGCTTTGAACTCGTAGAGAAATACCGATTGGCTAATGGCCAACAAGCTGAGTAAACCATAAACTAAAAGTACAGCTATCATGCTTGTAAACAAATTAGAGTGTTTTAAAACCATAGGCTATTAATATATTGCTTTTTATAACGTTCTGTTGTTGCATTTAACTGGCGAAAATGCTGTTATCGAAGGCAGCAAACTGCCACGTTGAAAACAACTGGGAACTCCGAACTCGGAAATCTCCGACTTCCGACTTCAGTGTGTACAAAACAACTGGGAACTCAGAATAAAACGAGCTCCGACTGGGAAGAATCGCTTTGAATGGTCATCCAACTCGGGAACTCGGGTCTCTTTCTAGAGCTCTGACTTGAAGATCACTGACGTCATAATTTGACCTCATATTTTCCGACTTGTCTTGAACGTACTGTAAATAACACATTTCCACTTGGTTATGAAGCAAAAACTAGTAAGAAGGCGGTGACCTCGGCAATTTCCGTTCAAAATAAAAGTCCCGCAATGAAGATTATTAAAAAAATAACATAAATGGCCGAAATGTTAGCAGACTTCGAATTTTGTTAAGCTATATCATTGAAAAAATAGTTAATAACCTTAATAGGACAAATTCTATTATAGCATTGACAATATTTTTAACAGCATCACTAGCATTACTAGATAGTTATTATAGTAACAACAGTAATACAAATAACACAACATTATTTATATTGCTACTATTCATAATAGTAATAACAATAATCATATCATTATAATATAATCACTTTAGAAAACACATTTAAATCCCATTGTTATTTAGCCCATTTGTATTACACTGTACACAATGTCCTGTCATTCATATTGCACTGTACACAATTTCCTGTACATTTTGTCACAGTAAAAGGGGCCCATTCTACTCAGGAGCACCTGTAGTTTCCAAATCCACAGAGTTTACACCAGAGGAGGCTGGTGCTATAGGAGGAAGGGATCATTGTAATGGCTGGAATGGAATTAATGGAATGGAGTCAAACACGTTGTTTCCATGTGTTTGATGTGTTTGGTACCATTCCATTAATTCCATTCCAGCCATTGCAATGAACCTGTCCTCAAATAGCTCCTCCCACCAACCCCCTCTGGTTTATAGTTGCTGCTAATTTTATGGTCATTTATCTGTGGAAAATCAGTCAGATTCAGACTCTGTTATGTATATTGAACATACATATTACACCTCTAGTTTCCAAATCCACAGCTTATGCCGGTTGTGTCCTATATTCCACTATCTCTGGTCCTGATTGCCTGTAGCAGGACAGCCGATATGCGGGGAGGGGTGCCAGAGCGAGAGAGAAAGGGAGAGAAAAAGGAAACAGCCAAGAGAGGAAGCACACAACAAAAACTCCTCCCTCAGTATACACATAATACATACCTACACACATTTTGCATGTCACACTAGCACACTTGGTTCACCTAATAATCAAGATTGGAGCATGGTAAGCTTGTTGATCCTTTATCAGTTGTTTGGGAAATTGCTATACTAGCTAGTAGCTAGTCAAATGTTATCTGCTTCCTGGGCCGTGTTGTTGTAGTGAATTTCCAGCTTGTAGAACTGATCATCATCCTGTCCTCCAATAGGGATGCCTGTGTTTTCTGGAAGCCTGGGAAGACGAATTGATGATGAATAGACAGAATGCAGACAAATGTGTGTGTGGGTGTTCATTCATGCACGCATGTGTGTATGTATTAATGTCTCCAGAAGGGGGCAGTCTCTCACCACTCCTACACCACAGGCAGACACCACTGATGTATTATTTGGCATTTCTGCTCATAGGTCTGGTTTACAGACAAGGTGCAGCCATAGACCACCATGTGATGGACCAGGTCCAGGTGCTCGATCATCGGCTCCATCTGAGACCGACAGAGAGAGAGGGAGGGATAGAGAGAAGGAGCAGGAAAGGGAAGAGACGTCAGAATCCTCTATGGGCTCTAATGACAAACTTATGTCATAATTGTAAAATGCTTAGACCATGGAAAGAGAGAGGGGTCATTTACCCAAGTGATATGATTTCTCCTGTTGAGCTTTGGCACCTTAATGACCTTGCGGTGGTAGTATACAGGTTCTGTTAATACGATCTGTGTTGCCAGTCCATTCCCCATATGGAAAAGATAGAGAAGAATTTAACAAGATTCTAATATGTTCTACCTGGAATATTGTAAGTAATACATATGGCAGCAAATACACTGACATATATGGGTGGTTAACATTTAGACATAACAGAAATGTTGCATGTATTATATAAAAAATATTCAAGACGCATGTAAGCTAAGCCTTCTAAGGTCTCACATACATGGGACAAACACATTTCAAAGCACTTGCATACCACTGTCTGAAGTTATTGATGCATGCAATGTGACACTTATTGAAAAAAGAAGCAAAGTCATCTTCGAGGACAAGGAGCAGGAGGAGGGAGGGAGAAAGCAGAAAGACAGGCAGGAGAGTAGGAGGACAGGAGGAGGAGGAGTGGAGGAGGAGGACAGGAGGAGGGTAGTGGAGGAGTGGGGGAAGGAGGAGGAGAGAGGAGGACAGGAGGAAGAGAGGAGGAAGGAGGAGGATTGGAGAGAAGCAGGACAGGAGGAGGAGGAGAGGGAGGAGGAGGAGAGGAACATTTCTGTTGGGGGTATTTTTCTCCTTGCTCTGCTGATGAGTATTTATCTCCACTCAAACTTGAGTAATAAAGGCCTAGTGCACACTTTAAAAATATATATTAAATTCAAAATGTTTAAAGCACCCCTACTTCCTGCGGCTATGGATTGACTGTACATAAGAGAAAATAATCAGGGTTTTAGGAAGAAACTGGAGCTTTGCATGTAGGCCTGTAGTGATATTATGAGAAGATTACAAACAATGAAGAACAACAATGAAAAACCAGAGCGCAATAGCCCAGAAACCTGGCCCTGAGCCCAGAGAAAAGGTAACACTCTTTTATCAGTAATGTCCTATTTCTCAGGGGTGTGAGCTCCTTTCTGTCCTGAAGGTCATGCTATTATTACCGTGTCACAGATGGTCTCCTGAGGAAGAATGTTTTGGCCCACCCTTACTTGAGAAACCAACTGATCTCCAACTTTGTGTTCTACAGAATACATACAATATACACTGGTGTAACGCAGTTTCTCTGGACCACCGCAAGATCGGAGTTTGCCCCCCGAAATGATAATACAAATCAAATGGAATTCCTCAGCCAGACAGCCATTCACAAAGTATAGACTGCTGATCGCTGTCCTTGTTGCTGAAATTGTGGCATGTCTTTGGGTCTGCATAGATGATATGCGTTCTGTGGTGCCAGTGCATGTAGCCTATACTTTTGCTTTAGCTAATGGATAAATGTTTATTGGTAGAACTATTCGGTCATAATTTTCTCATGTTAAACGAAACATTTCACAAAGCTATACAAGGTGTTGCAATGCTGACATTTAGACTGCTTGCTGGCAGCAATACTGCAATCACTTGTTCAGTAATTAATGTTGGAAATTCAAACAATGTTGATTGTAAAATTAATTTCCGATGCAACAGCATACTAATCAGCTACCAATATATATATATATATATATATATATGTTTTTTTTTTTTTATATATACACCTGTCCTGTATAGGCTACCTGAACCTGCATGACATGAGTCGTCCTCGCGCTCTCTCCCAGCTTGGATAGAAAGTTGTGGTGCGTAAAACCAGTCTATTAATGCCAAATAATACAGTCAGTCCACCCTCAAAACACAAGCTTACTAGGGTTCGTTTCATTATGCAGTGTTGCCTATTATCTATATAGACTATTTAGCTGCTATTTAGTTTTATTAAAATGACACATTAAATAGCCTAACAATTCTCCTAAAATATTCCTTGCTGCGTCTCTCTCTCTGTAGCTAGGTTTTCATCCAATTGGCGACATCAAACTGACTTATTGCAGATAAAAGTCAGTGCGTGGTGACATACTGCACATCAAAATAACATGTGCCGAATGAAAAATACAAGTTAAATGTGTTTCCATTGCATTTTCAACTCTACTGATGGTTTTGTCACAAAAACTTTTGCGTTATATAGAAAATGTGCCCACTCTGGTCTTGGCACGTGCGCTCTAGCCAACTGCTAAACAGTTTGCAGATCCTACTCGGCTATGAGATTATTATGGATAAGAGTGATACTATTTTTATTTGTCAAACGGCAGTCATATCCATTAATATGTCACCAGAATAAGACCCTCTATAGTTATTGGAAAGGATCATCAAGCTCATCACATGCACTTTCACCACACTGTAAAGTTCATCATAACTTATTTCATCTGTAGCCTAATAAACTGA
Organism: Coregonus lavaretus; assembly: GCF_964263955.1. Taxonomy (NCBI): domain Eukaryota; kingdom Metazoa; phylum Chordata; class Actinopteri; order Salmoniformes; family Salmonidae; genus Coregonus; species Coregonus lavaretus. Next base: position 47,174,519 of record NC_139995.1, on the reverse strand, counting down.
CTGCATCGTTTCCCGAGTCGTAGTGGGAGGACCAAACAACACATCATCGCGTGACTCCAAGTTTACTTCGATATGATAGGTAGGCCTATGATACTGTATTAATATTTGCGCAAAAATCCGTTTCCACCACAATTTCAGGCAGAATTACTTTTACCGACACAAAAAGATCCCACCATGTCGAACGAATAAATTGTTTGTCAGCATTTATATAATTCTACCGGTATATCGATCAATCAATCAATCAAATGTATTTATAAAGCCCTTTTTACATCAGCAGATGTCACAAAGTGCTATACAGAAACCCAGCCTAAAACCCCATACAGAAAGCAATGCAGATGTAGAAGCACAGTGGCTAGGAAAAACTCCCTAGAAAGGCAGAAACAGGTCAGTACATCAGACTATACAACCATCAAGATTAATTGTCAGATCCAACAGAAGATCTCTTTGTTTCTTGGGACCTAGAACTAGCATCTCTGTTTTGTCCGAGTTTAAAAGTAAAACATTTACTGCCATCCGTTTCCTTATGTCTGAAACACAGGCTTTCAGGGTAGGCAATTTTGGTGCTTCACCATGTTTCATCAAAATGTACAGTTGTGTGTCGTCCGCATAGCAATGAAAGTTAACATTGTGTTTCCGAATGACATCACCAAGAGGTGAAAACAATAGTGGTCCTAAAACGGAACCTTGAGGAACACCGAAACGTACAATTGATCTGTCAGAGGACAAACCATCCACAGAGACAAACTGATATCTTTCCGACAGATAAGATCTAAACCAGGCAAGAACTTGTCCGTGTAGTCTAATTAAGGTTTACAATCTCTCCAAAAGAATGTGGTGATCGATGGTGTCAAAAGCAACACTAAGGTCTAGGAGCACGAGGACAGATGCAGAGCCTTGGTCTGACGCCATTAAAAGGTCATTTACCACTTTCACGAGTGCAGTCTCAGTGCTATGATGGGGTCTAAAACCAGACTGAAGCGTTTCGTATACATTGTTTTATCTTCAGGAAGGCAGTGAGTTGTTGCACAACACATTATTTTTGAGGAATGGGAGATTCGATATAAGCCGATAGTTTAAAAAATATATTTTCTGGGTCAAGGTTTGGCTTTTTCAAGAGAGGCTTTATTACTGCCACTTTTAGTGAGTTTGGTACACATCCAGTGGATAGGGAGCCATTTATTATGTTCAACATAGGAGGGCCAAGGACAGGAAGTAGCTCTTTCAGTAGTTTAGTTGGCATAGGGTCCAGTATGCAGCTTGAAGGTTTAGAGGCCATGACTATATTCATGAATGTGTCAAGAGATATAGGATAAAAATACTTGAGTGTCTCCATTGATCCTAGGTCCTGGCAGTTTTGTGCAGACTCAGGACAGCTGAGCTTTGGAGAAATACGCATATTCAAAGAGGAGTCCGTAATTTGCTTTCTAATGATCATGATCTTTTCGTCAAAGAAGTTCATGAATTCATCACTGCTGAAGTGAAAGGCTTGGGGAACGCTGCTTTTTAGTTAGCTTTGCGACAATATCAAATATACATTTTGTATTGTTCTTATTCTCTTCAATTAGGTTGGAAAAATAGGATGATCGAGCAGCAGTGAGGGCTCTTCAATATTGCACTGTACTTTCTATCCAAGCTAGTAGGAAGACTTCCAGTTCGGTGGGTGGAGCGCCATTTCCGTTCCAATTTTCTGGAAGCTTGTTTCAGGGCTCGGTTATTCTCTGTATACCAGAGCTAGTTTCTTGTGACAAATGTTTTTTGTTTTTAGGGGTGCGACTGCATCTATGGTATTACGCAAGGTTAAATTTAGATCCTCAGTTAGGTCGTTAACTGATTTTTGTACTCCGATATCCTTGAGTAGGTGGAGGGAGTCTGGAAGGGCATCTAGGAATCTTTGGGTTGTCTGAGAATTTATAGCACGGCTTTTGATGATCCTTGGTTGGGGTCTGAGCAGATTATTTGTTGCAATTGCAAACGTAATATGCACTGTAATCCCAAACAGTTGTACTAGCTCATAAGTAATAAGGTCATAACAGTCAAATGTCGTTATGCAGTTGACCAAACTATAAAGTGTTGAGCTCTGTTGAGATTTATGCCACTTTAATTGAAGAGGGCTCAATATTTTATAGGTAATTTGTGTGGAACGCTCAAAAAGTTTAGGTAGTGTCATGACGTATCGACGTCATGACGTTCTGGTGGGTGGGTCATCTCTCCCTCAGGAAAGCTGAGTCAGCCATCTTGAATTTGCCTTGATGCGGGGATGTTTGGGCCGCCCGTGTGGATGTGGAACACAGTTTAATTTGTTTTAATTTGTTTGCAATGCGCACTTTTATGCTGCCCGCTTGAAACCACCACCACCTCCGTTTTTATCATTAGTCTTATTGCCCTCGTTTTCTTAAGCGCCATCTTATCATCACCTCTGATTTGGTAAGTAACTCTAATGTTGTTTTTGTTGTTTTTTTTAAAATTGAATTTCGATAGTCTTAAATGTGGAACTGGGAATACATTTGTACAATGTGCACAGTGAATATTTGTTGTAAATAGTTAAAAAATCCAAGTAATTGTAACTTTAGAAGTTGTTAAATATGTGACAAATACGTTACGTTACTTCATCTTACAACGGTGTAACGTTATCAGCGGGTTTCCTGGATGAACTACATTTCCCATAATGCATGTTTGCCCGGGACGTTGACGGTGGAGGAAGGTCCATGAGTTTTCGCTGTTCGCCGGTAATGCAAGTGCGTACTGTGAGTATACTTATTTCAATAAGTGTCTGCCTTACACAGTAAATATTTTACGTTATCGAGCTGTGTGTACGTGTGTGCTAGCGTGAAACGAACAATGCTAAACAACATAATGTGAGTGTGTTATCATGATGCTAACCAGGCCTGTGTTTGTATTTCTTCCTAGGCTCAAGTGTGTGGTTGTGAGATAATCTCGAAATCCTTTTAACAGTTCAGGTAGGATGTATTATGAAATAGTGTTACTAATAATTGGTTTTATTTTATGTGTTTCCACAGTCATTCTTTTGCTATTTCTCTAAATGTTTTTATCTCAACTGTGGGGTCAACAGTTGATCACTTGAACCCTTTATTAATACTTTGTTAAATACAAAGAACAACAACAGAAATAGCAGATCTATAAGCACACAACTTTGATGCTTTGCTTGTTAATAACTAACTTGCTTATCTTTTAACATTTTCATTTTTACTATAATTAGTGTACAATGAATGTTTTTGATAGATTTGGAAACTTTTTATCTATATATTCACATTATTATTTTAAAAATGTTTTTGAACATTAACCAATCATCTTTGTGCGCATGTTGTGTACAGATATCGGACTACAAAGAGTGCTACAGAGAGCCAGCGTTTCACCATCAGACAGGTGCTAATAGGTGAGTTTTGTAAATTGTGTACTAATAAAAAATAAAAAAAAGATTTTCGCCTTGAGTTATTCACAATGTTTAGATTTTTTTTTGCAGCAGAACAGATTTAATCAAATTACTGATGTGTTAACTGGTTGGCATCATTTTTTTAAATTTTTTAAATCAACTTTTGAATAGCCAAAAGTGCAAAACAGGGCTGAAATGGTTTAGACTTTAATCGAAAATATTTAAATTGCAGGCTGAAGTTGGCCCAATGGAGTGGAAGTGCAAGTTGTGTTCTGCAACTTCAAATACCCGGGGACAATTATTTTGGCACTATACTGTACTGCATAGCCAATATTCAAGAGTGTCCCCCCTGCCATGTCTCTATGACAGTTGCATTTGTACTTTTCCATCATTCGAAGCGATGAAAGCTCATCTGTCAAGATGTCATAATGATTCATGTAGAGTAGATGCAACTGAAGGAGCATGTGGTTTTTTTACATGTCCTTTGTGTAACTTCAAGCAGCCCTTTTCTGAGGAAATTCTATTGGGTCATTTGAGAAGTAATTTACGAAGTCATGAGATGGTAGCATGCCCATTCAAGAATTGTAATTACAGAACAAATAGCTACTCAGCGTTTAATGCACACAAAAGTAGAAAACATGGTGGTGATTCAGACTTTGGTGAATGTGTTGTATTGGCAGACAATGATAGTGCCCCAGTTGTAGTTGCAGCAGAAAGTCTTGGGGAACACGCTGAAAGTCACAGTGCAGGGTCTGCGGACACATTTGATCTTGATGAGGTGAACGGTCAGTGTGACACAGACACTTTAAGAGCCCAGTTGAAGCATAACTTGGCATAGTTATTCCCAAAGATGCAATCTATTCTTCATGTATCTGACATGGCATCTCAGGAGATAGTGGAACATTTGACTCAGATATTTTCCTTGTCCCAACCGATACTCAAACAAGATATTAGAGAGGTCTTACAGAGTCATGACATCACTGTCAGTGAAACACTTCTAAATGATGTTGTCAGTACTGTTATGGACAGTAATATTATTGTCAGTGCCACAGCTAAGGGGAAGCAGTTATCCTCAACCAAGAGAAGGAAAACTTTCATCGAAAATAATTACCCTGTGGTAAAGCCTGTACAGTATCTGCTACAGCCAGGACACACAGCAGTGCATGTTCCCATTCTGGAGATAATACAAAACATCTTCAATCATACAGATATTCTGGACAAAATTAAAGAAACAAAAGTGGCACAAAACAGTCATTATGTAAGCCACCAAGATGGCTTGTACTTCAAAGAGAACACATTCTTGTCTTCAGATGAGTTAACGATAACACTCATTTTGTACATTGATGATTTGGAAATAGCCAATCCACTTGGCACATCACGGAAAATACACAAAATCTGTTCAGTATACTGGACTCTTGCTGATCTTGCCAGTAAATACCGATCAGCCCTGCATGTAATTCAGCTTGCAGCTTTATGTAAAGTGGCTGACATACAGACATTTGGCTATGAAAAAGCACTTGGTCCTTTGTTGAGAGACCTCCGTACCCTTGAACAAGATGGGGTATTCATTGAGTCTATTGGTAAGGTAGTTCAAGGAACAGTCATGTGTGTGGTGTCTGACAATCTTGCAGCCCATGATTTGGCAGGCTTTTCAAAGTCTTTTAGAGCAGAATATTTTTGCAGATTCTGCACAGCGACACAAGCTAAACTTCAGACTCATGAAGTTGCAAGTGGCGAGTTCAGTCTTAGGACAAAAGACAGCCATAATAGTGATGTGCATGCTGTAATGCATGGGGGTAGTCAGAGTCAGAATGGTGTTCAGGCAGATTGTGTCCTGAGCCAGCATCTAGAGCATTTTCATACGGTCACTGGCTTTCCACCTGATGCCCTCCACGATCTTTTTGAGGGCATTGTGCCCGTAGAGCTCGCCCTGTGTATCGGAGAGATGATCCGTTGCAAATACTTCACCCTTGAATATTTGAACGAGAGAATTCTATCGTTTCCATACCAGCACACAGACAAGCTTGACAAACCTCATAAAATACCACAGACCTTCGCTGTAAAGAAAAGCATTGGTGGTAACGGCCATGAAAATGCCACATTGCTTAGACTGCTCCCTTTGATTATTGGGACTTCAGTTCCTGAAGAGGATGGAGCATGGACTGTGCTAATGGACTTAAAAGAGGTAGTAGAGTTATCGCTGTGCACATAATTCACAGAGAAGTCCATCCAGTATTTACAGTCCAAGATACAGGATCATAGAGAGATGCTGAAAGAAGCCTTTCCAGATTTCAAACTCCGTCCTAAGCTTCACTACATTGAGCACTATCCTGACCTTGTACGCCGTTTTGGGCCCCTTGTACACTTGTGGACAATGAGGTTTGAGGGTAAACACCGTTTTTTCAAGAGAGTTGTACACGACACACAAAACTTTAAAAATGTGTTAAAAACACTTGCAGACAGGCATCAATACATGGTAGCATACCATGGGCTGTAAGTAAGCATTTCACTGTAATGTCTGCACCTGTTGTATTCGGCGCATGTGACCAATAAAATTTGATTTGATTTGATTTGATTTGATCTCAGTGCCTCCGGATTCTTCAAACCTCACCAGCAGACATCAAATGTCTCTTCTGTACTGGTATCAATGCTTCCAAATGTTGCCAAGACATACATTGAACAAATAACAGCAAGCAATGTTATTTACAGCACATCAAAGGTCTGCATTGATGGAACTGATTATGATGTAGGAATGTTTTTGTCCGTGGGACAAGAGGGAGGACTGCCTAATTACTGTAGAATTGAACAGGTTCTCCTGGTTAACAGTAGTGTTGTCTTTCTTTGCCAAGAGCACACATCACACTACATTGAACACCTGAGATCTTACGAACTTTTCCCAAACAATCTGGCTGTTCACACCCCATCAGAGCTAAATGACAAAACACCTCTCTGCGCTTACAACATAGATGGAAGATTGCTCTTGACACCCAAACGTTTCATATTATTACACTGAAGATTAATATGTTACACTGTTTGCCTCTTCTACCTCAGATTTAATACATTGATTGTTAATAGATAAATATCACAACATTGACGTATTGCCAAGCCCAAGTTTTTGTACTGTACTTGTGGGAAACGACTGTTGAATTCATGCACTATACATGTTTAATGTTGTGTGACCTAATGCTTACCTTGATGTTGCCAGTTGAAGTACGGCACAGTAGAAACCAGTACTTTTATTTGAATGTTTTATTTAAAAAAAGTGAGTTGCAGCCTTCAAGGTACAGTAAGTGCCAAAATGTTTTAAATGGCTCCACATTCTAATAGTTGTCATTGCTGTTGAGGATGGATTATAATTAGAATCTTATTGAATTTTATCATGAAGCCTTTGTGAGTTTTTATCATAATGTTTACTGAATAATGTGATATGGAGACCCAAAATACTGAATCTACCCTCTGTAGCAATGACCACTATCAGAATATGGAACTATTAACACTTAATGTACTTTAAAACACATTTTGTTTTTATGGAGTCATTTCCTTTTCCTTTTTTGTTTTAATTTATGACAAGCACTTTGTTTTGACTGAGCTCCTTTTGATTCATGCCTTTTTAAAAGCACATTGTGTTGAATAAAAAAAAAGTTAAATTGTCACTGTGGTGTCACTTTCATGTTTTCTAACATTATTCGCTGATTATAATTGTGTAATGGACCGACATCAGTATTTCAGTTTAGAATTAATTTTGATTGCATGTCCCACATTATGAGTTGAAGAATATTGAAAATTTTGAGTGTATTTCACACATTATATGAGTAGAAAAATATTTAATATTTTGAGTGTATTTCCCACATTTATGAGTTGAAGAATATTGAAAGTTTTGAGTGTATTTCCCACATTATATGAGTAGAAAAATATTGAAAATGTTGAGTGTATTTCCCACATTATATGAGTTGAAAAATATTGAAAATTTTGAGTGAATTACTCCCTAATTATAAGTTGAGGAATATCAATATTTATAAGATAACATTGAGATAATTTAAGGCAACTGTAAATGTAATTTTTATTTTATGTAAACTTAAAACATTTAAAAACATCACTAAAATATTTTTGTGTAATCTGTTACAAAATATTTTTTGAGTTATGTGAACTTATTAGGGTTTACAGTGTGATGGTGGTCTGATTGTCTAGCCTCCTGTAGCTCAGTTGGTAGAGCATGGCGCTTGCAAAGCCAGGGTTGTGGATTTGATTCCCACGGGGGGCCAGTATGAAAAATGTATGCACTCACTAACTGTAAGTCGCTCTGGATAAGAGCGTCTGCTTAATGACGTAAATGTAAATGTAATAGTCCAGGATTATGAGGAAAAACATTTAGATCCACAATATTAATTCCACAGGGCAAAACTAGATCCAGGGTATGACTGTGGCAATGAGTAGGTCCGGAGACAAAACCCACTGAGTGGATGATGGCTCCGAAAGCCTTTTGGAGTGGGTCTATGGACTTTTCCATGTGAATATTAAAGTCACCAAAAATTTGAATATTATCTGCCATGACTACAAGGTCCGATAGGAATTCAAGGAACTCAGTGAGGAACTCTGTATACGGCCCAGGAGGCCTGTAAACAGTAGCTATAAAAAGTGATTGAGTAGGCTGCATAGATTTAATGACTAGAAGCTCAAAATACGAAAATGCGGTAATTTTTTTTTGGGGGGGGTTAATTGAAATTTGCTATCGTAAATATTAGCACCACCTACGCTATTGTAGGATGCGTGGGGGATATGGTCACTAGTGTAACACAGTAAATTCATCAGGCTTAAGCCATGTTTCAGTCGGGCCAATCACATCAAGATTATGATCAGTGATTAGTTCATTGACCATAACTGCCTTGGAAGTGAGGGATCTAACATTAAGTAGCCCTATTTTGAGATGTGAGATATCACAATCTCTTTCAATAATGACAGGAATGGAGGAGGTCTTTATTCCAGTGAGATTGCTAAGGCGACACCACCATGTTTAGTTTTGCTCAACCTAGATCGAGGCACAGACACAGTCTCAATGGGGATAGCTGAGCTGACTACAATGACTGTGCTAGTGGCAGACTCCACCAAACTGGCAGGCTGGTTGACTAACAGCCTGCTGCCTGGCCTGCACCCTATCTAAAGATGATTATCCATCAGCCCCGTTGTGACTTTTTTAATGCGTCAGGTAATTCATCTGCATGAAATAGTTGGATGGAAGCCTGGTTAATGCCTGTGCTTGTCTCTCTTTTTCTACAGGGCTATAGTATCTACAGTATGCCTCTGCGTCGCCTTGCATGTTTAGGGGCAAATGTTTTCACCACGACCTGTTGGCCTAGTTTGCAGGCCCGACAGATTTATATATTAAGTATAAACAATCCAGATAGTCTTTCTTGAGACATTGTGCATTATATGTCCATTGCGTTGCACAACATTTAAACTTAGTCTTGAATTATGCATGCCAATATATACCAGAGATATGAGACTGTTGATAGTGCAATCGCACAACTCAAACGCTGGTTCACCAGTATGAACGTAATCGCAAACCTCTTTTTGTTTGTTTGAGCCCTTAAGAACTGTTGTCCGCTAAAGATGATTATCTGTTTGCATCTGCCAATTTATTGGCTGTCGAGTATCCAGACGACCTGTCCCCAGAGCTTCCTATACAGTTAATCTATTTCCGTACTGTGTTGAGGCCAGCAACAAAGGAGAATGAGAGGCTCAATTAAAGATGTTGCAGAACTGCTTATTTGAAGCACCACTCCCTTCTGCCCAGTTTCCCTGATGTTGCTTTGACAATCAAGCTGTTTTTAGGCTTCCCTGTAACTGGCTCTTCTGCGGAGAGATTGTTTTCTAAACTAACACTTATAAAGAACAACCTAAGAAGCATTAGGCTCTAGGTCTGATATGCGCTTTGGAACACCTGAGTAAGGTAAGCGCCACTCATTGCACTGGAGCCATCGTTGCCTTGACCACAGCATTTGTTATTTTATTTATATTTTTATATTTATTTTAGTCATTTTAGCAGACGCTCTTATCCAGAGCGACTTACAGTTAAGTGAGTGCATACATTTTCATACTGGCCCCCCGTGGGAAACGAACCCACAACCCTGGCGTTGCAAGCGCCATGCTCTACCAACTGAGCTACACGGGACTGTTGTTCACTGATATCCACTTACTTTCAAATCAGCTGAATCATTTATTTTTCAAGGCCTGAGGCACTTTGATCAGTCACGTTCTTGAAGCCCAAGAACCAATCACGTAGCTTCCTAGTACAAAACGTTATATAAATGACTTTTTGGACGGTTACTGTCAAAATGATAAAAACAAATTATATAGAGACATCAACCGCAACTGCGATTGAATGCTTGGCATCCACCTGCAAGATGCTACATAGGTTAGTGCGTACAGCCCAGTACAACACTGTGGCTGAACTCCCTGCCATCCAGGACCTCTATACCAGACAGTGTCAGAGGAAGGCCCTAAAAATTTGTAAAGACTCCAGCCACCCAAGTCATAGACTGTTCTCTCTGCTACCGCACGGCAAGCGTTACCGATGCACCAAGTCTGGAACCAACAGGACCCTGAACAGCGTCTAACCCCAAGTCATAAGACTACTAAATAATTAGTTAAATAGTTAACCAAATAGCTACAGTGAGGGAAAAAAGTATTTGATCCCCTGCTTATTTTGTACGTTTGCCCACTGACAAAGAAATGATCAGTCTATAATTTTAATGGTAGGTTTATTTGAACAGTGAGAGAATGAATTACAACAAAAAAATCCAGAAAAACGCATTTCAAAAATGTTATAACTTGATTTGCATTTTAATGAGGGAAATAAGTATTTGACCCCCTCTCAATCAGAAAGATTTCTGGCTCCCAGGTGTCTTTTATACAGGTAACTAGCTGAGATTAGGAGCACACTCTTAAAGGGAGTGCTCCTAATCTCAACTTGTTACCTGTATAAAAGACACCTGTCCACTAAAACCAATCAATCAATCAGATTCCAAACTCTCCACCATGGCCAAGACCAAAGAGCACTCCAAGGATGTCAGGGACAAGATTGTAGACCTACACAAGGCTGGAATGGGCTACAAGACCATCGCCAAGCAGCTTGGTGAGAAGGTGACAACAGTTGGTGCGATTATTCGCAAATGGAAGAAACACAAAATAACTGTCAATCTCCCTCGGCCTGGGGCTCCATGTAAGATCTCACCTCGTGGAGTTGCAATGATCATGAGAACGGTGAGGAATCAGCCCAGAACTACACGGGAGGATCTTGTCAATGATCTCAAGGCAGCTGGGACCATAGTCACCAAGAAAACAATTGGTAACACACTATGCCGTGAAGGACTGAAATCCTGCAGCGCCCACAAGGTCCCCCTGCTCAAGAAAGCACATATACATGCCCGTCTGAAGTTTGCCAATGAACATCTGAATGATTCAGAGGAGAACTGGGTGAAAGTGTTGTGGTCAGATGAGACCAAAATGGAGCTCTTTGGCATCAACTCAACTCGCCGTGTTAGGAGGAGGAGGAATGCTGCCTATGACCCCAAGAACACCATCCCCACCGTCAAACATGGAGGTGGAAACATTATGCTTTGGGGGTGTTTTTCTGCTAAGGGGACAGGACAACTTCACCGCATCAAAGGGACGATGGACGGGGACATGTACCGCCAAATCTTGGGTGAGAACCTCCTTCCCTCAGCCAGGGCATTGAAAATGGGTCGTGGATGGGTATTCCAGCATGACAATGACCCAAAACATGGCCAAGGCAACAAAGGAGTGGCTCAAGAAGAAGCACATTAAGGTCCTGGAGTGGCCTAGCCAGTCTCCTGACCTTAATCCCATAGAAAATCTGTGGAGGGAGCTGAAGGTTCGAGTTGCCAAACGTCAGCCTCGAAACCTTAATGACTTGGAGAAGATCTGCAAAGAGGAGTGGGACAAAATCCCTCCTGAGATGTGTGCAAACCTGGTGGCCAACTACAAGAAATGTCTGACCTCTGTGATTGCCAACAAGGGTTTTGCCACCAAGTACTAAGTCATCTTTTGCAGAGGGGTCAAATACTTATTTCCCTCATTAAAATGCAAATCAATTTATAACATTTTCGACATGTGTTTTTCTGGATTTTTGTTGTTGTTATTCTGTCTCTCACTGTTCAAATAAACCTACCATTAAAATTATAGACTAATCATGTCTTTGTCAGTGGGCAAACGTACAAAATCAGCAGGGGATTAAATCCTTTTTTCCCTCACTGTATCTGGACCATCTGCATTGACCCTTTTTGCACTAACCTTTTGGACTCATCACATAAGCTGCTGCTACTGTGTCACGACTTCCACTGAAGCTGCCTCCTCTCCTTGTTCGGGCAGGCTTCGGCGTTCGTCGTCACCGGCCTTCTAGCCGCAGCCGCTCCTCATCTCATCATTCCATTTGTTTTGTCTTGTTTATTACACAAACCTGGTTCATATCCCCTCATCGGTACCTGTATAAGTGTTCCCTTTGCCCCCCTTGTCTTTGTGTGTGATTGTTTATTGTGGAGGTTACTATAGCTTGGTGGAGCTATATTGTATTTTGTATCGCTGGGATATTCACCCATGTGCCTTGTCTCCAGTGCGCCGTAATACTGCCTCCCAGGAGTCATGTCTAGGCTGTCGCAGGCTGAAATGGAGGCTATGGAGACACACGTCTCCGAGTCCCTGCGCCAGGGGTTCATACGTCCCTCCACTTCGCCCGCCTCCTCGAGTTTCGTTTTTGTGAAGAAGAAAGACGGAGGTCTGCACCCTTGGATTGATTACCGGGCACTTAATCAAACTACCATTAGCTATAGTTACCCTCTACCCCTCATCTCCTCTGTTATCGAATCAATGCATGGGGTGCGCTTCTTCACGAAATTAGATCTCCAGAGTGCGTACAACCTGGTGCGTGTCTAGGAAGGGGACGAGTGGAAGACAGCATTCAGCACAAACACGGGGCATTACGAATACCTGGTTGATGAATGCTCCATCAGTCTTCCAGTCCTTTGTGAACGAGGTGTTTCGGGACATGCTTGGTCGCGGTGTGGTGGTCTACATCGATGACATTCCGGTGTATTCCATTAAGCGCGCCGAGCATGTGTCCCTGGTTCGCAGAGTGCTGGGCCAACTGTTGGAGCATGACCTATATGCCAAGGCAGAAAAGTGTCTGTTCTTCTAACAGTCCGTCTCCTTCCTCGAATACCACATCACCACCTCAGGTGTGGAGATGGAGGGAGACCGCATTTCAGGCGTGCGTAATTTGCGACTCCAACCACGGTAAAGGAGGTGCAGCGCTTTATTGGGTTTGCCAATTAATATCGGAGGTTTATCCAGGGCTTAGGCAAGGTCGCAGCTCCCATCACCTCTCTGTTGAAGGGTGGGCCATCCCGGCTCCGCTGGTCGAAACACCCTTTCCTCATCTGGACTGACCACCGTAACCTGGAGTACATCCGGGCAGCGAGGAGGCTGTCCCCGAGGCTGGTGTCAGCGCGCTGGGGGGGGGGGGGGGGGCTGCCTCCTCTCCTTGTTCGGGCAGGCTTCGGCATTCGTCGTCACCGGCCTTCTAGCCACTGCCGCTCGTCATCTCATTATTCCAATTGTTTTGTCTTGTTTATTACACAAACCTGGTTCATATCCCCTCATCAGTACCTGTATAAATGTTCCCTCTGCCCCCCTTGTCTTTGTGTGTGATTGTTTATTGTGGAGGTTACTATAGCTCGGTGGAGTTATATTGTATTGCCGGGATATTCACCCGTGTGCCTTGTCTCCAGTGCGCCGTAATACCGCACTGGAGTGTTTTACGCATTGCTGCATACTGCTGTCTTAACGAATAAACAATTTATTCTGTGATTTACCCTCCTGCGCCTGACTACGTCCAAATCCCCCGCCACATACAGTTTATTATCTGTCACTTTATTGCTAGTTATACACTACATGACCAAAACTATATGGACGCCTGCTCGTCAAAAATCTTTGGTCCCCTCTTTTCTGCTATAACAGCCTCCACTCTTCTGGGAAGGCTTTCCACTAGATGTTGGAACATTGTTGCAGGGACTTGCTTCCATTCATCCACAAGATCATTAGTGAGGTCGGGCACTGATGTTGGGCAATTAGGCCTGGCTCGCAGTCGAAGTTCCAATTAATTCCAAAGGTGTTCGATGGGGTTGAGGTCAGGGCTCTGTGCAGGCCAGTCAAGTTCTTCCACACCGATCTCGATTTATGTATGGTTCTCACTTTGTGCACCTGGGCATTGTCTAGCTGAAACAGGAAAGGGCCTTCCCCAAACTGTTGCCACAAAGTTGGAAGCACAGAATCATCTACAATGTCATTGTATGCTGTAGCATTAAGATTTCCCTTCACCATTATTCGTCCTCCACCAAACTTTACAGTTGGCACTATGCATTGGGGCAGGCAGCGTTCTCCTGGCATCCGCCAAACCCAGATTTGTCCGTCGGACTGCCAGATGGTGAAGCATGATTCATCACTCCAGAGAACGTTTCCACTGCTCCAGTCCAATGGCGGCCAGCTTTTCACCACTCCAGCCGACGCTTGGCGTTGCGCAAGGCGATTTTAGGCTTGTGTGCAGCTGCTCGGCCATGGAAACCCATTTCATGAAGCTCCTGACGAACAGTTATTGTGCTGATGTTGCTTCCAGAGGCAGTTTGGAACTCGGTAGTGAGTGCTGCAACCGAGGCCAGACGATTTATACGTGCTACACGCTTCAACACTCACCGATCCCGTTCTGTGAGCTTGTGTGGCCTACCACTTTGCGGCTGAGACGTTGTTGCTTCTAGACGTTTCCACTTCACAATAACAGCACTTACAGTTGCCCGGGGCAGGTCTAGCAGGGCAGAATTTTTACAACCTGACTTGTTGAAAAAGGTGGCATCCTATGACTGTGCCACGTTGAAAGTCATTGACCTCTTCAGTAAGGCCATTCTACTGCCAATGTTTGTCTATGGAGATTGCATGGCTGTGTGCTCGATTTTATACCTGTCAGCAACAGGTGTTGCTGAAATAGCCGAATCCACTACTTTGAAGGGGTGTCCACATACTTTTGTATATATACTGTACGTACATATCTACCTCAATTACGTCGTACCCCTGCACATCGACCCGGTACTGGTTATCATTACTCTTTGTGTATTTATTATTTATTTTATTATTACATGTTTTACTTTTCTATTATTTCTCTATTTTCTTTCTCTCTGCTTTGTTGGGAAGGGCCCGTTAGTAAGCATTTCACTGTTAGTCTACACCTGTTGTTTGTGAAGCATGTGAAGAATAAACTTTGATTTGATTTGATGACAGGCGCATGTGCTCCCAGAGCTCGTGGGCCCTCCGCCTTGCAGGGCTGCGGGGGTGTCTGGTATGTCAGTGACAGTATATTTAGGTACAGGGGAACAACTCTAAAAACAGGCTTACAACCTGTAATTTAAATGTATTTTTATTTGGATTTCAGGTAATGGACATACAGAAAATAGTCCAAATTGGTGAAGTGAAATGAAAAAAATTACTTGTTTCAAAGAATTCTAAAAAATAAATAGCTGAAAAGTTGTGGAGAAGTACAGATCAGGGTTGGGTTATAAAAAAATATCAGAAACTTTGAACATCCCACGGAGCACCATTAAATCCATTATTAAAAAATGGAAAGAATATGGCACCACAACAAACCTGCCAAGAGAGGGCCACCCACCAAAACTCACGAACCAGGCAATGGGGTCATTAATCAGAGAGGCAACAAAGAGACCAAAGGTAACCCTGAAGGAGCTGCAAAGCTCCACAGCGGGGATTGGAGTATCTGTCCATAGGACCACTTTAAGCCGTACACTCCACAGAGCTGGGCTTTACGGAAGAGTGGCCAGAAAAAAGGCTAAAGAAAAAGCAAACGTTTGGTGTTCGACAAAAGCCATGACGGAGACTCCCCAAACAAATGGAAGAAGGTACTCTGGTCAGATGAGACTAAAATTGAGCTTTTTGGCCATCAAGGAAAACGCTATGTCTGGCGCAAACCCAATACCTCTCATCACCCCGAAAACACCATCCCCACAGTGAAGCATGGTGGTGGCAGCATCATGCTGTGGGGATGTTTTTCATCGGCAGGGACTGGGAAACTGGTCAGAATTGAAGGAATGATGGATGGCGCTAAATACAGGGACATTCTTGAGGGAAACCTGTTTCAGTCTTTCAGAGATTTGAGACTGGGACGGAGGTTCACCTTCCAGCAGGACAATGACCCTAAGCATACTGCTAAAGCAACACTCGAGTGGTTTAAGGGGAAACATTTAAATGCTTTGGAATGCCCTAGTCAAAGCCCAGACCTCAATCCAATTGAGAATCTGTGGTATAACTTAAAGATTGCTGTACACCAGCGGAACCTATCCAACTTGAAGGAGCTGGAGCAGTTTTGCCTTGAAGAATGGGCAAAAATCGCAGTGGCTAGATGTGCCAAGCTTATAGAGACATACCCCAAGAGACTTGCAGCTGTAATTGCTGCCAAAGGTGGCTCTACAAAGTATTGACTTTGGGGGGGGTGAATAGTTATGCACGCTCAAGTTCTGTTTTTTTGTCTTATTTCTTGTTTGTTTCACACAAAAAATATATTTTGCATCTTCAAAGTGGTAGGCATGTTGTGTAAATCAAATGATACAAACACCCAAAAAATCAATTTTAATTCCAGGTTGTAATGCAACAAAATAGGAAAAATGCCAAGGGGGGTGAATACTTTCGCAAGCCACTGTATACAATGAAATTTCCATAAATCTGAACTGGAAGTACTTTCTTATTGTTGCTGATGAGACACTGGTATTCATCTGCTGGTTCTCTCGTGTGACATTTCTGCTCATAGGTCTGTTTCAAGGTCATCACTAGCTTCTATAGCAGGGATCATCAACTAGATTCAGCCGTGGGACTATTTTTTTTTATTGTAGACTGCAAATTGACCTCATCAAGCCCAAACAGATATAACATTTGACTAAAACATAATCATTTCAAACCTTGCTTTATTTGCATACGATCACATATATCTCTCTAATTAGTAGAAGCTGATTTGCTGGTGTTTTAGTCTTTTGTATCCAACAATAATAACTAAAAATATATAATAATTTGCTCTGAAATCTTTGGGGGAGTGGGGAGCAAATTTGACATGCTAATTTAAATCAAGCTGGATTACTGAGATGTCCTTATTTTTATCAGAATGCAGTGAACATTCTCTCTCTCTCTCTCTCTCTCTCTCTCACACACACAAACACACACACACACAGGTGATAGAATATTCATGTCAGAAAATGCTTTATTGCCCCCACATGGTAGTCTTTAATGAGGTCACCATCTTCAGCCAGGTAGTCAATCAAGCAACGTAAAACCACTTCTCTTGTCAATGGGTTCTGAAATTAGGTATTCAACACAAACCCCATACCATTAATTGCTCATTGCTCAGTAACACTGACCAAAAATTCCTCACTGATTCACATGACCCTGATATAGAATAAAATCACTGTTTTCATTGGATTTCATCTGTGCATGTGAAGGAGTGGAATCTACAGTGCATTCGGAAAGTATTCAGACCCCTTGACTTCTTCCACATTTTGTTACGTTACAGCCTTATTCTAAAATTGATGATTTTGTTTTTTCTCCCTCTATTAATCTACACACAATACCCCATAATGACAAAGCAAAAACAGGTTTTTAGATTTTTTTTGCTTAAAAAAATTGAAATATGACATTTACATAAGTATTCAGACCCTTTACTCAGTACTTTGTTGATGCACCTTTGGCAGCAATTACAGCCTCGAGTCTTCTTGGGTATGACGCTACAAGCTTGGCACACCTGTATTTGGGGAGTTTCTCCAATTCTTCTTTGCAGATCCTCTCAAGCTCTGTCAGGTTGAATGTGGAGCGTCACTGCACAGCTATTTTCAGGTCTCTCCAGAGATGTTAGATTGTGTTCAAGTCCGGGCTCTGGCTGGGCCACTCAAGAACATTCAGAGACTTGTCCCGAAGCCAGTCCTGCATTGTCTTGGCTGTGTGCTTAGGGTCGTTGTCCTGTTGGAAGGTAAACCTTCGCCCCAGTCTGAGGTCCTGAGCGCTCTGGAGCAGGTTTTCATCAAGGATCTCTCTGTACTTTGCTCCGTTCATCTTTCCCTCAATCCTGACTAGTCTCCCATGATGCTGCCACCACCATGCTTCACAGTAGAGATGGTTCCAGGTTTCCTACAGACGTGACGCTTGGCATTCAGGCCAAAGAGTTCAATCTTGGTTTCATCAGACCAGATAATCTTGTTTCTCATGGTCTGAGAGTCCTTTAGGTGCCTTTTGACAAACTCCAAATCAAATCAAATTTAATTTGCCACATACGCCGAATACAACAGGTGTAGACATTACAGTGAAATGCTTACTTACAAGCCCTTAACCAACAAGGCAAAATGTAAAATAGAAAAGTGTTGAGTAAAAAAATAAAAGCAAATAGGGAGGCTATATACAGGGGGTATCGGTGCAGTGTCAATGTGCAGGGGCACCGGCTAGTCGAGGTAATTGAGGAAATATGTACATGTGGGTAGTCATGTGCCTTTTACTGAGGAGTAGCTTCGGTCTGGCAACTCTACCATAAAGGCCTGATTGGTAGAGTGCTGCAGAGATGGTTGTCTTTGGATCTCTATCAGAGTGACCATCGGGTTCTTGGCCACGTCTCTGACCAAGGCCCTTCTCCCCCGATTGCTCAGTTTGGCCAGGCGGCCAGCTCTAGCAAGAGTCTTGGTGGTTCCAAACAGATTCAATTTTGGAATGATGGAGGCCACTGTGTTTTTGGGGACCTTCAATGCTGCAGAATTTTGTTTGGTACTCTTCCCCAGATCTGTGCCTCGATACAATCCTGTCTCAGAGCTCTACGGACAATTCCTTCGACCTCATGGCTTCGTTTTTGCTCTGAAATGCACTGTCAACTGTGGGACCTCTATATAGACAGGTGTGTGCCTTTCCAAATCATGTCCAATCAATTGAATTGAACACAGGTGGACTCCAATCAAGTTGTAGAAACATCTCAATGATGATCAATGGAAACAGGATGCACCTGAGCTCAATTTCCAGTCTCATAGCAAAGGGTCTGAATACTTATGTAAATAAGGTATTTCTGATTTGTACTTTTTTATACATTTGCAAAAAATTCTAAAAACATGTTTCCACTTTGTCATTATGGGGTATTGTGTGTAGATTGATAAGGATTTTTAAAAATTTAATTTAGAATAAGGCTGTAACGTAACAAAATGTGGAAAAAGGGAAGGGGTCTGAATACTTTCACCGATCCAAGTATCCTATATTACTAAAAGGCATACAATGTTTGGGTAGCAGAGCAGGGCCTGTGGCTTAAATTGCAGCACTGAACATCAGCCAGCTAAATATAAAACAGTGAATCTTTTCTGAGAATACTTTACCTGGAGTAAGACATCCAGCTTGACCCGCAATCGGTGTCCAAATGCTCCTCCTTTGGAATGGAATAAGGACAGCAGCTTAGGGGTGTCCTGGTCCAACATGGCCATAAACCTTTGCTCAGGATGCTTTGTGGTGAGCCTCTGGACTTCTTAATTTATCTGAAAGACAAATACTGAAATATCGTTAGGCAAGGCTCATAAGAGGTTTGTGATAGTAAAGATATTTCATTTGGTATTTTTGGCTGCTGACTGACCTGAGAGGCTTCAAACAGAGCAGGCCATCTGTCTTTCATTCCTTCAACACTGGGACACTGGTTGATGACTTCCTGTCTTCGGTGTGCAAATGTCAGTCATCTTTTCTTTGATCACCCTTGTGTTGTCCTTCTTTGCCTGTTAATAATTATATTCTCTGAGCGAAGAGGCACATCTGTTAAAAGAAGAATATAGATGATTAACCATAACCATTAACACATTTCATCAAGACCCTGCAACTACAACAAGTAGCTACAAAATGTGATTAATTATCACAAAATTGATTCATTATTTCCATATCCATTCATGCCAAAGAATCAGCTACATGGACCTCAAATAACAAACATTCACCATATCGCTACATCATTGGTTTTTATAAGCTATCTAGATATATACCAAAGACTCAAATGTAGACATAGAAAAGAAAGCAAAACTGAGTTTTAAAAAGTCAGACGATCACATTGGTCTTCAGTCAGAGCGTGTGCCGTGCGCAAACGGGAGAAAATAAATGAAAACTTCAGCCTTTACAGTAGCTAGCTATTAGCTAACGTAAGTTAGCAATCAACTGCTGACACACGATCACACCCCACCAGTTCGGAGTTGTGGACATTGATACACTACTAGCTAGCTCCATGGTTAGTGAACTGACGTCTAACGTCATCAGAGTGTGCAGCTGAACACTGTATGCTGGAAACACTCGGTTTGATATTTTACCTAAAACATAACCAATCTTTGTTAAACATAAATACAGAACGTGTTTTTGCATGGATTCCGCATCGCGGTTAGCTTTTACCAGCTAGGACCACTATCTCTTGTCCCGGAATCCCGCTTAACTGACAGGTTAAAGTCTGCTTGAAAGAGCCGCTAACCTAGCTAAGCTGCTAGCCATCAAGAGACAGGTTGAAGCCTGCTTAACAGAGACGCTAAGCTGCTAGCCATCAAGCTAACGAAGTTCGTACCAGATGAGTTTTGCAATGGGAGCCCTCTTTGTCTGGAGAACTAAACGAACGGTTCCAGCGCTGTAGGAACTGTATCTATTACACTTTGTTTCGGGACAAACCGGATCATTCGGAGTTCCAATGCGGCAATTGTTTACTTGCCAATATTGCAAATTGAGAAATCATGTGACTAAACTGAATAAAAATAAGAGGAAACAACACTATGAAACAAGGATAAATGACAAAGAATGATAGTAAAAAGCGTTGGAGCACCTTAAATGAAATGTTGGGAAAAAAGGCAAACTCAGCTCCATCATTCATTCAATCAGATGGCTCATTCATCACAAAACCAACAGATATTGCCAACTACTTTAATACTTTTTTTCATTGGCAAGATTAGCAAATTTAGGCATGACATGCCAGCAACAATTGCTGACACTACACATCCAAGTATATCTGACCAAATTATGAAAGACAAGGATTGTAATTTTGAATTCCATAAAGTGAGTGTGGAAGAGGTGAACAAATTATTGTTGTCTATTAACAATGACAAGCCACCGGAGTCTGACAACTTGGATGGTAAATTGCTGAGGATAATAGCGGACGATATTGCCACTTCTATTTGCCATATTTTCAATTTAAGCCTACTAGAATTGGTGTGCCCCCAGGCTTGGTGGGAAGCAAAAGTCATTCCACTACCTAAGAATAGTAAAGCTCCCTTTACTGGCTCAAACAGCTGACCAATTAGCCTGTTACCAACCCTTAGTAAACTATTGGAAAAAATGGTGTTTGACCAGATACAATGCTATTTTACTGTAAACAAATTGACAACAAACTGTCATGAGAATTTATATCTCTAATTCAACCTAAGCTTGAATCATTACCAGGGGTTGTAAGGCTCTGGTTATAATCATAAATGATTCAAGGTCCACAACCAGCAAGAATGATCTGTATTTTTAATCATGGAGAGCTCTGCCGCCAAAAAAAATACATACAGCTTTATACCCCTTGACACACAAAGGCACTTTGCTCCGCCCACCTTTAGGAGGCTTTTTTTTTACCCGTTTTCTCAGTCCCCTTCACCCTGGAATGTTTAGTCCCGCCCCCCTCTGTTAGTGGGTTGCCACTACATTATAACTCTAACACCGTTCACACATTTATACTGTATTTGGGGTGAAATCCTTTAGTCATTATTCTTAAAATACAAATTAATCTATCAATCCACCCCTTTGACTAAATGTTTTCACATTCAGGATAAATGTATTTTACAAGCATGATTAATCTCAGAGATTACATCAGAACTAATAAACATTTCATCCAATGGCGGTCTTTCAGGGTCCAAATCCTTGTCATCCACCAAGCCTGGAGGATCGTTTTTCACATTCCCCTGGTCAGAGTCCGGAGTCGGTCCATCTCTCATCCTTGTTGAGATACTGCATTTCACCAACGCCTTACTCACCAATCCTCGGACACAGGGAACAAGACAACAACCACATAATACAAGAATACCCATACAAACACTGACCGCCCCTAAGATGGTGGCTGCTATGGTTTTCCATTTACCAAACATTTCATCAAACCACCCTATCCACGATGTACTAACTTCTGAGTTCTCAGTTCATTCTTCACTTAGTGCAGTTAATTCTGCAAGAGCTCTGGTGACTGTCCCATCCAGTGTGGTGTTGTTAGGGATAAATGTGCAACAATGGCTTATCATTCTATAGACACCGGCCCTTTCTGCCTGATCTAGAGCCAACCTCTTACTAAGTCATAAGAGTGAGATGGCGGATAATTGTTCAAAAGATCCCTTCTGTTGCATCCCTAGTCCAGCCAATAAATCGTTGTTGGTCGTAATAGATATAATTAATCCAATTCACAATTTTGTTTATTGTCACCCACCAAAAGAACGTGGTAGTAAACCCTTCCCCTAATTGTTTCATAGCTCGGTATCCATCCGATACCCCCCTTGGTATCCCAATCACATCTAGCCAAATAGGGCTATTCTCCTTCTTGTTAAAACTCCTCCTACATCTGTTTAATCCTTGGTTCCTGGTGACTAATTCTAACAAGCTGAACCAGTAGAACCAGGGCGCATGTATCTAGCCACCCCTTTGGAATTCTCTGCCTTACACTGCCTTTACTGGCACACGCCCACCACACATCGGTTACAGGGGCTGTAAGGTTCAAAATTCTCTCCTGTGCTTCCGAACTTAAGTCCGTCACATTACTACTGTATCCAATTGATAATTGGTGATGTCTTTGTTTCTCTTTACCCCCCATCTGGATGTTCAGTCCCATTCGGTCTCATATCCCCACCCCAAGTGTATTTAAACACTTGAGTCTAGGAACAATCCGCCGTGGGGTCCGAACACGAATATAATAGGATTTTATCATCCCAATTTGCTTATTGACATGTACCCCACCCGTTGGCTACATCCCTAACCCTTATTTTGAATCTGACAGTCTGCCCTTCTCTGACTCCCATTTTGTAGGCCACTCATCCTTGACGGTCAGTATGTCGGGTCGCTTCTCTTCTCTTTTACTTCTTAACAATGGTAAGGGCATAGCGTAAATGGTGGTGGATCCTGACATATCAAGACCATTACTGAGACTATGATGCAACCCAAGTTATCCATATTCCCAAAAACCGCCAACCCTCTCCTGTCCTCAGTCTTTCTGCTTGGTACTACCCCATACTCACACCTCTATAAACACCCCACAGTGATGAAAGGTCGGGGTATGGGATCTTCGTTAACAGAGTTTACCCCCAGACCCTATTGGTTCCAGTTCTTCTCTTTAACTCCTGAGTGGCGCAGTGGTCTAAGGCACTGCATCGCAGTGCTAACTGTGCCACTAGAGATCCTGGTTCGAATCCAGGCTCTGTCGCAGCCGGCCGCGACCGGGAGACTCATGGGCGGCGCACAATTGGCCCAGCGTCGTCCAGGGAAGGGGAGGGAATGGCCAGCAGGGATGAAGCTCAGTTGATAGAGCATGGCGTTTGCAACGCCAGGGTTGTGGGTTCGTTTCCCACGGGGGGCCAGTATAAAAAAAAAAATATATATATATATGTATTCACTAACTGTAAGTCGCTCTGGATAAGAGCGTCTGCTAAATGACTAAAATGTAAAATGTAAATGTGTGTTCAACGGTTTTGGCATGTGGGCCTACCTTTTTGCAGTGGGTAACGTTGACCCAAGTGGCTCTCTCAGCTATTCGAATGGCAAAGGCAGTGACCAATATAACCTGATAGGGCCCTTCCCAACAGGCCTGCTTCCAGTTTTTCTTCTTTAGGGACTGGATGCTCACCAGTCACCTGGTTAGCTAGAGTGGGTCACCTTCTCCTTTAGTTCACCTGTGGGGCACAAAACCTCTGACATACGGGTGTGGTTAATAAACTATCTTCACACATGTTCAGCTCTCAATTACTATTTCTGACTGCATTCACTTTCTAGACTGTATCTAAAAAAATGTTTAAAAAAAAAAAGTATTTAATCCTACCATTAGCCTCTTCCCCCCTCTTGACACATAGTTCTGCTCATGTGTCAATCCTACCACCTACCTAAACAATCACTTAGGTAATTTATCATCCAATTGCCATCTCTTATTTATTTTTGAGACTGTCCCTTGCTTCTTTATTGCTCCTCCCACTTTCTTTGTCTTTTATGGCGGCTAAATTCGACTTTCATTCAGTTCAGAATCAATTAGTAATCCAATCAATCAATCTCTTATCTTGTAAAAACACTTATGTTTAGTTCAAACTCTGTTCTACCCCGGCTCTCCCGGGCTTGACCTGAAGACTGATGGTTGGACATGACAGATCCATATTTAAATCTTTCAAACCTAACACAAACCCCCCCTTCATGCTGTAATCAATCAAGAAGATAGCAAAGGAGAGACAGGTTTTAGCCTGAACTCTGCTTAACCCTGGTGCCGCTCCCTTCACAATGTTTGAAGAGAGACCAAAGACAGCCATGAATTGAAGTAAGAGCAAGCACTTCGTCCCTAGGTCACCTAAGTCTTCTGCCTAGCAACAAATAATAAAAAAAACTCTATGTTCGTGATTAACCCAGTTATATCTAATAGCCCACCCCAAAAAAAAATAACATCACCATCTTTAAATCACGACCAATGTCATATCCCTCTTTACTCTCTACCATTTGGGTAAAATCCCTGATATATGTAGGAAAAGCTAAGACTGTTTGGGAAGTGAGCAACAACATAAATTGTTCTTCCTCCTCAGAGTTCCAAATGATTTTACCATGGGCTGCCATTGCCTTCCCATAGATAAGATCACTTAATTTACCAGTATGCAGTACATAATGGAGTACCCAAGCTTTACAGCAGTCTATCATTCCCAAAAAGCTCATCATTCTTCATCTATTTCTGGACAGCTAGTCCCTATCTTCCTGATCTTATTACTAAATCAATGATCTAGGCAATAGCTGTTTCGCACTAGATTGTGCCTTCCTCTGATTACTGCAGCTCATTGCATTAATTTAGTTTCACATACCAACTTGTTGTTTATTAAAGCCTAATAAAAATGAAATGTAAATGACAACATTTGATAATATCTCAACTTACTTCTATCCAATAAAAGTAATCCAAGATTAGTACAATTGACTAGCAACAGGTATCTTTCATTCAGGGAAAGCTCTCTCCCTCTTCTGTTATTTTAATGTTTCAAATATCACCCAACAAACCATTCCATCCCACAGCATAGTAAACACCACCTATGAACTGTTGAAAATTCCCTAAATTCAACATAACAACCCTTTATAAACATCATACTGGGTGTGTTTTTTATTTGAAAAACCCAATTGAAAAACAACAATCAAAGATAGCCAGGCTCAACTTAATTTGGTAGCTCACTTTTATGACCTAAATATTGCCTAACTTCACTACTGCTCCCCCTCGCCCTGGGCAACATTCCAATGAGATAAGCTAATCTCTTTCTCCTGGTTATACATTTTGTTAACCTTCAATTACCATCAGTAATCTAAAGATGGTAGTACACACAAAACATGATACAGATATCCCCAGTCCTAACCCATCAATAATTGTTTGTATCAATCTAATTCCTCATAACTAATCCATAAAACCACTAAAAATTCCTCGAGTATACAATGATTATTTAATTGATTACCCTAAATCTGCTACATGTGATCTCATCTCAAATGATCCATTATCAATTATTTGATCAACCCCCTAGGAAAATCTGTCTCCCCTTCTATTGTTCCTGTCCCCCCTGTAAATGTCATTTTTCATTTTTTTAGCCAATACAATCACGGTTACATCAAAAGTAATGCAATGTCTATATTAGGGTGTAAGGTCAATTATTCCTGTTTTCTTTTTCAGCTAACATTTTATATCCCTCAGTTAATGGTATTTTCTCCCTAATATATCTTCATACTCTTCCTCTTTCCCTAAATGAGATTTAATCCCTTGCCTTTCCTCTACTATCCTTCTATCATTACTGGATCAATGATAATAACTGTAATAACTATTAATAATAATTGTAATAACTATTTCACATTTAATTGTGCCTTTTTGTGATAATGTTATAATTGTAGCCTATTGCATTACTTTAGATAAACAAACTTATATTTTAAACTAACAAATCCAGAACCCACCACAGGCTGGCGCTATTCCCCCAGCACAACAGCCAAAGCCACTTGCATCCCCTGGTCCCCGTAACGAAAATAAATTATCGTTCTAGAATTCACCAACTATTGGCATACACTACTGGTGTTAAGCAACCTATCGAATAAAGTAATAACAATTAGACTTCGTCAAAGAAATGCTTTTCATTCAACTATTAAAAGTTCTGCTCGATCTAGTCAAGCAAGTACAACCCTTTTACCCGGGAACTAGAATCATAAATTATTTTCCTTAGTCCTCAACTTAAATAATTTTCACAGCTTTATCGCCATTTCAGTTCGCTATTCAATTACTTTAACTGTTCTCTCTGATTCGGCCCTAATGAATAAAACAAATACTTGCTATCGTTGATAAGCATACACTTTTTATATTCCAATCATTTAAACTATGTACTGTCTCTCACCCCTTCTTCCTCCCCCCCCCCCCCCCCCCCCCCCCCCCCCCCCCCCCCCCGCTCCTTCCTACACAACGGGGGAGGCTCGGGAACCTGCCCTAATCATCTTCCTTCTTAGGAAATAATGTCATTCGTACTTGTAACATATTTTCATAGACCTATCTAGAATACCTCTAAAGCTATCTAATTCAACTTTTAATACACGTAAAAACTCTCTCTCCCTACACCCATTCCCTATTGAATAAGTGAGTCTTTCTATTTAACCCCCAACCACGCTTCAAATCTTCCATTCAACATCAACAAACCAAATACTAAGTAGTATCCGGTTACCATTCATACCAGCCGTTGAATTCCCTCATACACACAGATTTCACCTTATGCCATTCAAATGCCCAACAAAACATAATAGTTCAATGGAACCCTCTATTGGCTCTCTACTATTTATACATTACTTCTACAACCACATTAGTTATGGTCCGATTACCCATTAAACCTTATCACATAATCAAACAACGGCACAACCTTAAACTCATATCGGCCGGCTGGTAGCCCAGTAACCAAGAGCACCGTGTCAGCAACCGAGAGGTTGCCGGTTCTAATCCCTGAGCCGACCAGGCGAAAAATCTGCTGATGCTTCTGTAAAACTTCCCCCTCTTTGTTCTCTTTACTGGCCTCCCTACTCTGCCCCCCCTCTTCCCGCCCTTCCAACATTCCGGCTTGGCCGTCATATGGTGGGGGAGGGGCGGGGATCACTCCTAATTTTCTCCTACACATGAAAATGTTATCTTCTGGGCTCTCTTTCCAAGCCTGCTCTACCAAAACTGGATATAACCTTTCTGCTCTCTGCTCTGGGGAGGCACTGAAACCTCCATTTTTACGTCCCTTTCTCTTTGCATATCTAATTTTAAAAAATCCTTTGTCCTTCCTCTCTCCTTCGCGCTTCCAAAAGCCATACCCTCACTGTCTCTAGCCCCTCCCCTCGCTGTTTCTTCAAATCCGTTCCACAGTTTACATGCATCTGCCTCATAACCTCTAACTTCTCCACATCGAGATGCCCAATAAATCCATACCTCTTCTCCCAAATGGATCCATAAAACATATTTATTCGATCCCTCCTAACATATATCTTTCATCCCCCGTTAATTCTCTGACCTCTTAATTTTTTTTTTCCTCATGGTAGCAAAATAAGAAATCCCCCCCTTTAGTAATAATTCAATCCAGAATGATTTCCTCTGGGACTTATTAATAGTGCGACTTTTGAAAAATGTTATGATCTGCTTTTGTAATCAACCATTTAAATTATTCAACCCGTAACCCAGAGTTTTTTAAGACCCCAGTTTTAAACGGATGGGACAACCATTTTTTCTCACGCTACTTATTTTAGTCACTCCCTTGAAACAATTATCACGTATTTCGATGGATCATTAGGTCTCACATTTATACAACCTTACGATTTTTTGCTAACACTATCCGTAACCTAGAGGTCGTAACTGCTCCAGTTTTATGAAATAGACAGAGTTAGAGCAAATCCCCAGCTGTTTCTGACTTTCGACTTGTTTAATGTATCTATCTCACACGACGATAATTATCCCCCTTCCTGTTTATATTGTAAAGACTGTATCTCGTACAATCTCACTAATAACTAGATTATTTTGGTAATAGCTATTCACCTAGGGTCAATTCCGGACCCCCCTTCCTTCCTTTATTTCCTTTGAGATTTTGGTAACTATTCTCTGCCCTTCACAATAATTACTATTCTTATACAAGTTCAAATAATTACACCAAAATCCATGAATAAAAATTACTGACCTCCGTTGGGATTAAATGCTTTTTCAATCTCGTTAACGTCTTTATCGTTCATAAGATTAATCACCGGCCTGTTTATAACCTTAACGTCGAAGGCCAGGACTATTCTCCACGGATGCAATCATCCGCCCGTGCACGGTTTCGGTGTCCTTAGAACGACAAAGACGTATTTTTGAGATCCGCTCGAAGAACCACTTGTCATGAGAATTTCTATCTCTAATTCAACCTAAGCTTGAATCATTACCAGGGGTTGTAAGGCTCTGGTTATAATCATAAATGATTCAAGGTCCACAACCAGCAAAGAATGATCTGTATTTTTATTCATGGAGCGCTCTGCCGCCAAAAAACATACATACAGCTTTATACCCCTTGACACACAAAGGCACTTTGCTCCGCCCACCTTTAGAGGCTTTTTTAACCCGTTTTCTCAGTCCCCTTCACCCTGGAATGTTTAGTCCCGCCCCCCTCTGTTAGTGGGTTGCCACTACATTATAACTCTAACACCGTTCACACATTTATACTGTATTTGGGGTGAAATCCTTTAGTCATTATTCTTAAAATACAAATTAATCTATCACAAACTTTTAGCATGCTTATATAGAAGGACAGTCAACAAGCACAGCACTTACACAAATGACTGATGATTGGCTGAGAGAAATTGATAAAAAGATTGTGAGGGCTGTTTTGTTAGACTTCAGTGCGGCCTTTGACATTATCAATCATAGTCTGCTGCTGGAAAAACGTATGATTTATGGCTTTACACCCTCTGCTATAATGTGGATAAAGAGTTACTTGTCTAACAGAACACAGAGAGTGTTCTTTAATGGAAGCCTCTCAAACATAATCCAGGTAGAATTAGGAATTCCCCAGGGCAGCTGTCTAGGCCCCTTGCTTTTTCAATCTTTACTAACGACATGCCACTGGCTTTGAGTAAAGTCAGTGTGTCTATGTATGCGGATGACTCAACACTATACACGTCAGCTACTACAGCAACTGAAATAACTCCAACACTTAACAAAGAGTTGCAGTTAGTTTCGGAATGGGTGGCAAGGAATAAGTTAGTCCTGAATATTTCCAAAACTAAAAGCATTGTATTTGGGTCAAATCATTCACTAAACCTCAACTACATCTCGTAATGAATAATGTGGAAATTGAGCAAGTTGAGGTGACTAAACTGCTTGGAGTAACCCTGGATTGTAGACTGTCATGGTCAAAGCATATTGATACAACAGTAGCTAAGATGGGTAGAAGTATGTCCATAATTAAGCGCTGCTCTGCCTTCTTAACAACACTATCAACAAGGCTGGTCCTACAGGCCCTAGTTTTGTCACACCTAGACTACTGTTCAGTAGTGTGGTCAGGTGCCACAAAGAGGGACTTGGGAAAATTGCAGTTGGCTCAGAACTGGGCAGCATGGCTGGCCCTTAAAAGAACACGGAGAGCTAACATTGATGACATGCATGTCAGTCTCTGCTGGCTCAGAGTGGAAGAGAGATTGACTTCATCACTAAATGTACTGGGTAAAGTGTTATGAAATATAATGTCATGTAATATTTTAAATTGTATATAACTGCCTTAATGTTGCAGGACCCCAGGAAGAGTAGCTGCTGCCTTGGAAGCAGCTAATGGGGATCCTTAATAAATACAAATATAATACACATGGGCAGACAAACCTAAATTAGCTAACGTTAGCCTAGCTTAGAAAATTATCTAGCTAGCACAAGCACTCTTATGTCAGCTAGCTAGCTACTTACTAGCTAAAGTTAGCAAGAAAAAAAGAAAGAAATCCTTACAAGTTAGCTAGCTAGTCTAGGTTACGTTAGCTAGTAACACATTACCAAATGAGATCGCTAACCATTGGTCACATATGATCCAACAAATGTGCAGAAAAAATATGTTATCAAAAAACTGTTGTTACAATAATGCACATTCCTCCATCATAGATTTGACTGCCAAATATGGCTGATCTTTGGTCATCGCATCGAGCTAGTTAGAACACGTTAACGTTAGGTAGCTAGCTAACCTTGTGCCAGCTAGCTAAAGAAGTAGCTATGAGACTTGTTTCGCTGGTACTATAGTAAACTAACGTTATATACATCGTAAACATTGAGTAATTCATATTGCTATTAGCTAAACATTTTCAATGCTTACTTATTAGTAAATGAAGAAAATAACCTTACCTGAGCACATACCAGCACAATGAGCACGCATGGAAGGCAGAGCTGATATTCTCTCATTGGAGTGACTTATAAAATATGTTTAGATTTTAAGTAGCCTTCTAAAGTAGGATTTTGTCTACATGTTTTTAATTAAATTCTGTTCTTGGGGACCTTCAAAGCTGCAGAAATGTTTTGGTAACTTTCCCCAGATCTGTGCCTCGACACAATCCTGTCTCTGAGCTCTACAGACAATTCCTCTGACCTCATGGCTTGGTTTTTGCTCTGACATGCACTGTCAACTGTGAGACCTTATATAGACAGGTGTGTGCCTTTCCAAATCATGTCCAATCAATTGAATTTACCACAGGTGGACTCCAATCAAGTTGTAGAAACATCTCAAGGATGATCAATGGAAACAGGATGCACCTGAGCTCAATTTCGAGTCTCATAGCAAAGTGTCTGAATACTTCTGTAAATAAGGTATTTCTGTTTTTTATTTTTTATAAATTTGCAAAAAATTCTAAAAACCTTTTTTCGATTTGTCATCATCAGGTATTGTGTGTAGATTGATGGGGAAAAAAATGCATTTACTCAATTTTAGAATCAGGCTGTAACGTAACAAAATGTGGAAAAAGGGAAGGGGTCTGAATATATATATATATTTTTTTTTTGTCATTTAGTAGACGCTCTTATCCTGAGTGCATACATTTTTTTTCATACTTTGAATACTTTCTGAATGCACTGTACCTTGCTTTATTTAACAGCATTATTTGATAGGATTTGAGGGTCAGTTTAAGAATTGGCAAAAACAGGGCAGCGGGTCATGAGATTTGTTGAAGATTGTACGCACGGGCCCACCATAGACTATAAGCACAGCAGCGTAGTTAATGCTACTGTATGTGGATTGCTGCATGTTACACAATTAATATTACTATTGTCATGCATAATTGCCATGGTAATTTGCAGTGGTGTAAAATACTTAAGTAAAAATACTTTGAAGTACTACTTAAGCACAAGGCTAGCTAACCCACTACCTGGACCAATAAAGCTAGCTAGCTAGCGGGTAGCTACTGGTAACTATTTGCAACTGTGGATAATCGTTTACAATGTTATTTCACGCTTAAGAGTACCTGTAATTATGCCAGCTAGCTACCTACCATTCAGCTGTTTTTCTAAGCTCATTATATGAAGCGTTAACGTTAGGTAGTTAGTAGCTACTGTACTCGAAATGTAGCTAGCTTGTTGCTACCTGGATAGCTAACTAAACAATAGCTGGAACGACCTAGCTGTAATATTTGGAGACGCTTTCTCTCCGTTGGGACAGACGCGAACTGGCTGAATCAATTCAGTGGCTAGCTTTGCACTTAACTGGCTAACAGTAGCTACTAAGGGTAAGTTATAACCTACATTTATTTTTGTTTCGTTTTTACATACTGGTAACCAGAGTCGTTCAAGGGAATTCGGGACATGGGTGACTAGTTAACGTTAGCTTGGCTCTCTCTGTGTGTTTCGTGCCGTGGGAGGAGGGGTTGGTTCGTTGGCAGAGAGCAATAGCTAGCTAGTATTCTAACTATTCTAGCTAACTAACTGGCTGAATAAGTTGACAACGTACTCACTCAAACTGTCAAAACTAACCCAAAACTTTACACAACGTTAGACACGGACACGAATGATCTGTTTGGCATGTAAACACACTGGTGGTTTGTTGCAACCGAGTATTGGTGCTAAACCATGTTATTGGAGGCTGGCATGCTAGTTGACTATGGTGTCATAGGATTCGGTGCCCTGAACGGTTTTCACGGAAGAATACTGTACCGAGTTAGCTAGCTGAATAAACTAAGTTAGAGTCTATTCCTAGAAAACATTGAACCGCTGTAGTTTACAACAATTATAATTTCTAAAGTGGAAGTTGGGAGAGTTATATTTGAGTGTTTCAGTGAAACGTAAGTGAGGGAGGCCCCGCTCTCTCGCTTTCCCAGATGTTTAGTTCATTTCATTCCGATCTCCTTTGCATTATTGTAGCCTTTTTCTGTAGCCTGTCAACTACAGTGAGGGAAAAAATAATTTGATCCCCTGCTGATTTTGTACATTTGCCCTCTGACAAAGAAATGATCAGTCTATACTTTTTATGGTAGGTTTATTTGAACAGTGAGAGACAGAATAACAACAACAAAATCCAGAAAGAAATGTCAAAAATGTAATAAATGTATTTGCATTTTAATGAGGGAAATAAGTATTTGACCCCCTATCAATCAGAAAGATTTCTGGGTCCCAGGTGTGTTTTATACAGGTAACGAGCTGAGATTAGGAGCACAATCTTAAAGGGAATGCTCCTAATCTCAGTTTGTTACCTGTACAAAAGACACCTGTCCACAGAAGCAATCAATCAATCAGATTCCAATCTCTCCACCATGGCCAAGACCAAAGAGCTCTCCAAGGATGTCAGGGACAAGATTGTAGACCTACACAAGGCTGGAATGGGCTACAATACCATCGCCAAGCAGCTTGGTGAGAAGGTGACAACAGTTGGTGCGATTATTTGCAAATGGAAGAAACACAAAAGAACTGTCAATCTCCCTCTGCCTGGGGCTCCATGCAAGATCTCACCTCGTGGAGTTGCAATGATCATGAGAATGGTGAGGAATCAGCCCAGAACTACACGGGAGGATCTTGTCAATGATCTCAAGGCAGCTGGGACCATAGTCACCAAGAAAACAATTGGTAACACACTACGCCGAGAAGGACTGAAATCCTGCAGCGCCCGCAAGGTCCCCCTGCTAAAGAAAGCACATATACAGGCCCGTCTGAAGTTTGCCAATGAACATCTGAATGATTCAGAGGAGAACTGGGTGAAAGTGTTGTGTTCAGATGAGACCAAAAGGAGCTCTTTGGCATCAACTCAACTCGCCGTGTTTGGAGGAGGAGGAATGCTGCCTATGACCCCAAGAACACCATCCCTACCGTCAAACATGGAGGTGGAAACATTATGCTTTGGGGGTGTTTTTCTGCTAAGGGGACAGGACAACTTCACCGCATCAAAGGGACGATGGACGGGGCCATGTACCGTCAAATCTTTGGTGAGAACCTCCTTCCCTCAATCAGGGCATTGAAAATGGGTCGTGGATGGGTATTCCAGCTTGACAATGACCCAAAACACACGGCCAAGGCAACAAAGGAGTGGCTCAAGAAGAAGCACATTATGGTCCTGGAGTGGCCTAGCCAGTCTCCAGACCTTAATCCCATAGAAAATCTGTGGAGGGAGCTGAAGGTTCGAGTTGCCAAACGTCAGCCTCGAAACCTTAATGACTTGGAGAAGATCTGCAAAGAGGAGTGGGACAAAATCCCTCCTGAGATGTGTGCAAACCTGGTGGCCAACTACAAGAAACGTTTGACCTCTGATTGCCAACAAGGGTTTTGCCACCAAGTACTAACTAATGTTTTGCAGAGGGGTCAAATACTTATTTCCCTCATTTAAATGCAAATCAATTCATAACATTTTTGACATGCGTTTTTCTGGATTTTGTTGTTGTTATTCTGTCTTTCACTGTTCAAATAAACCTACCATTAAAATTATAGACTGATCATGTCTTTGTCAGTGGGCAAACGTACAAAATCAGCAGGGGATCAAATACTTTTTTCCCTCACTGTATGTGTCTGTCTATCCCTGTTCTCTCCTCTCTGCACAGGCCATACAAACGCTTCACACCTCGTGGCTGCTGCCACTCTAATCTGGTGGTACCTGCTCGCACGACCCACGTGGAGTTCCAGGTCTCCGGCAGCCTCTGGAACTGCCGTTCTGCGGCCAAAAAGGCAGAGTTCATCTCAGCCTATGCTACCCTCCAGTCCCTCGACTTCTTGGCGCTGACGGAAACGTTGATTACCACCGAAAACACTGCTACTCCTACTGCTCTTTCCTCGTCTGACCATGTGTTCTCGCATACCCCGAGAGCATCTGGTCAGCGCGGCGGTGGCACAGGAATCCTCATATCTCCTTCAAGTGGACATTCTCTCTTTTTCCCCTGACCCATCTGTCTATCTCCTCATTTGAATTCCATGCTGTCACAGTCACTAGCCCATTCAAGCTTAACATCCTTGTCATTTATCGCCCTCCAGGTTCCCTTGGAGAGTTCATCAATGAGCTTGACAAGTTCCTTTCCTGAGGATGGCTCACCCCTCACAATTCTGTGTGACTTTAACCTCCCTACGTCTGCCTTTTACTCATTTCTCTCTGCCTCCTTCTTTCCACTCCTTTTCTCTTTTGACCTCACTCTCTCACCGTCCCTCTCTACTCACAAGGCAGGCAATATGCTTGACCACATCTTTACTAGATGCTGTTCTTCTACTAATCTCACTGCAACTCCCCTCCAAGTCTCCGACCACTACTTTGTATCCTTTTCTCTCTCGCTCTCCTCCAACACTACTCACTCTGCCCCTACTCAGATGGTAATGTGCCGTCGTAACCTTCGTTCTCTCTCTCCCGCTACTCTCTCCTCTTCCATCCTATCATCTCTTCCCTCTGCTAAATCTTTCTCCCTCCGATCTCCTGATTTTGCCTCCTCAACCCTCCTCTCCTCCCTTTCTGCATCTTTTGACTCTCTATGTCCCCTATCCTCCCGGGCAGCTCGGTCCTCCCCTCCTGCTCTGTGGCTTGACGACTCATTGCGAGCTCACAGAAGAGGAGGAAATGGAGGAAAACTAGACTCCCTGTGAACCTATACTTTTTTCACTCCCTCCTCTCTACATTCTCTTCCTCTGTTTCCGCTGCTAAAGCCACTTTCTACCACTCTACATTTCAAGCCTCTGCCTCCAACCCTAGGAAGCTCTTTGCCACCTTCTCCTCCCTGCTGAATCCTCCTCCCCCTCCCTCCTCCCTCTCTGTGGATGACTTCGTCAATCATTTTGAAAAGAAGGTTGACGACATCCGATCCTCATTTATTAAGTCAAATGACACCGCTGGTCCTGCTCACACTGCCCTACCCTATGCTTTGACTTCTTTCTCCCCTCTCTCTCCAGATGAAATGTTCCGACTTGTGACAGCCGGCCGCCCAACAACCTGCCCGCTTGAACCTATCCCCTCCTCTCTTCTCCAGACCATATCCGGAGACCTTCTCCCTTACCTCACCTCGCTCATCAACTCATCCTTGACCGCTGACCATTTCCCTTCCGTCTTCAAGAGAGCGAGAGTTGCACCCCTCCTCATAAAACCTACACTCGATCCCTCCGATGTCACAACTACAGACCAGTATCCCTTCTTTCTTTTCTCTCCAAAACTCTTGAGCGTGCCGTCTCTAGCCAACTCTCCTGCTATCTCTCTCAGAATGACCTTCTTGATCCAAACCAGTCAGGTTTCAAGACTGGTCATTCAACTGAGACTGCTCTTCTCTGTGTCACGGAGGCTCTCCGCACTGCTAAAGCTAACTCTCTCTCCTCTTATCCTTCTAAACCTATCTGCTGCCTTTGATACTGTGAACCATCAGATCCTCCTCTCCACCCTCTCCGAGTTGGGCATCTCCGGCGCTGCTCACTCTTGGATTGCGTCCTACCTGACAGGTCGCTCCTACCAGGAGGCGTGGCGAGAATCTGTCTCCGCACCACGTGCTCTCACCACTGGTGTCCCCCAGGGCTCAGTTCTAGGCCCTCTCCTATTCTCTCTATACACCAAGTCACTTGGCTCTGTCATATCATCACATGGTCTCTCCTATCATTGCTATGCAGACGACACACAATTAATTTTCTCCTTTCCCCCTTCTGATAACCAGGTGGTGAATTGCATCTATGCATGTCTGGCAGACATATTATTGTGGATGTCGCATCACCACCTCAAGCTGAACCTCGGCAAGACGGAGCTGCTCTTCCTCCCGGGGAATGACTGCCCGCTCCATGACCTCGCCATCACGGTTGACAACTCCATTGTGTCCTCATCCCAGAGTGCAAAGAACCTTGGCGTGACCCTGGACAACACCCTGTCGTTCTCCACTAACATCAAAGCGGTGACCCGATCCTGCAGGTTCATGTTCTACAACATTCGCAGAGTACGATCCTACCGTACACAGAAAGCGGCACTGGTCCTAATCCAGGCACTTGTCATCTCCCGTCTGGATTCCTGCAACTCGCTGTTGGCTGGGCTCCCTTCCTGTGCCATTAAACCCCTACAACTTATCCAGAACGCTGCAGCCCGCCTGGTGTTCAACCTTCCCAAGTTCTCTCATGTCACCCCGCTCCTCCGCACACTCCACTGGCTTCCAGTTGAGGCTTGTATCTACTACAAGACCATGGTGCTTGCCTATGGAGCTGTGAGGGGAACGGCACCTCCTTACCTTCAAGCTCTGATCAGACCCTACACCCAAACGAGGGCACTACGTTCATCCACCTCTACGGAAGCACAGTTCCCGCTCAGCCCAGTCAAAGCTATTCGCTGCTCTGGCACCCCAATGGTGGAACAAGCTCCCCCATGACGCCAGGACAGCAGAGTCACTGACCACCTTCCGGAGACACTTGAAACCCTACCTCTTTAAGGAATACCTGGAATAGTATAAGGTAATCCTTCTTCCCCCACCCCCCATAAAAAATAAAAAGGTGGTTGTCCCACTGGCTATCATAAGTTGAATGCACCAATTTGTAAGTTGCTCTGGATAAGAGCGTCTGCTAAATGATGTAAATTGGATGGGTTCCGCTGGTGTACAGCAATCTTTAAGTCATACCACAGATTCTCAATTGGATTGAGGTCTGGGCTTTGACTAGGCTATTCCAAGACATTTAAATGTTTCCCCTTAAACCACTCGAGTGTTGCTTTAGCAGTATGCTTAGGGTCATTGTCCTGCTGGAAGGTGAACCTCCGTCCCAGTCTCAAATCTCTGGAAGACTGAAACAGGTTTCCCTCAAGAATGTCCCTGGAAGTCGTCCTCGTCACATGACTGGATAGCCTTCCAGAAGGTTATGGTGGTTTGACCTTCTGCCTCGGTCAGGGACAGGATGAGGTAGCTCTGTTTCTTTTCCACCAGGGGAATCCAGTTCTTTGTGATATGATAATCCTGAGGGAGAGTCAACACAGTCTGATGTTATCATGAGTATTTATAAAGCCTTCTAGAGTTCTGTGTTAATACACATCAATGTTGTGGAGGTTCCGATCTCTTCTCTAAAACTTGAGAACGACACATTCACATGAACCTTTAAAGAGTAATTTGATATTCTAAAGGTTTTGGAGGTGTTGAAAGCCAATACACCTACAACTCCATACGACAAATACCACTTTACTTTTTTAGCCTAGATCTCAAATATAAGTACTGCTACTCCTACAATGATATCATCAGTTTTCCCTTAGGCATAGAGCAGCTTCACTGGACTGACCTTTGAGAGGAGGAGTGGGGATCGAACAAAACAACACCAATTGACATAAAAAATACAAGAGCACAGAATAACAAAGATCACAGGCTGAGGACTGTGTGAAGAAAAGGCCTAGTAGGCAGTAGGCACTAAATGGGGCCTGCATAATATAGTGACATTGAAGTTACCACACTTGTTATGACACCATTGTCTTCATTAATGCTATTTTGTCTGCTTAGATTTCTGAATCCCTGGAAACCATGTAGGGTTACGGACAGGTCACTTTTGAAAATGTCTGCGTCCCTCCCTGTGTTTAGGCCATTGTTCTACTCCCCTGATTGTTTGTGGTGAATGACTCTCAAAAGAACCAGTAGGTGGATAGAAATGAAAGATGGCCTCCAGAGAGTTTCAAAGAGCAGGTACAGTAGATTGAGCACACTGTACAGAAGAGAAAAGAATCAGGGTTTTAGGAAGACACTGGAGCTTTGCATGGAGGCCTGTAATGAGAATATGAGAAGAAGATTAAACATTGCAAACAATGAAGCACAACAATGAAAAACCAGAGGACAATAGAATAGAAACCTGGCGCTGAGCCCAGAGAATAAAATGGAATTGTGTCCGTTGCCAATGGTGTTCGTTCCTGCAGTCAGCATGCCAATTGCATGCTCCCTCAAAACTTGAGACATCTGTGGCATTGTGTTACGTGACAAAACTGCTCAATAACAGTGATGTTAACACATTTGTGCACAAAGTTTGAGAGAAATACGTTTTTTGTGCATATGGACAATTTCTGGGATGTTGTATTTCAGCTCATGAAACATGGGGCCAACACTTTACATGTTAATAATAATAATAATGCCATTTAGCAGACGCTTTTATCCAAAGTGACTTACAGTCATGTGTGCATAAATTTTCACGTTGTGTTTATATTTTGTTCAATGTAAATGCACACTTTTGCCAATGATGCCAATTGCACAGAGACAACACCTTGTGGTCAGCCCCCAGTCTGCATATTGTTGCAACACATGCACATTTCACTCGGCAAATGGGAGTGAAAATTGACTTCCATAAAGTTGGTGCAAACTTCCAATGCATTTCAACAATATTCCCAGATGGCCAGGAGTGGATTATATCCGACATTGTCACTCATTTACTCGAGTGATATGATTTTTCCTGTTGAGCTTTGGCAGCTTCATGACCTTGCAGTGGTGGTATGCAGGTTCTGCAGGTACAGTAACCTGCAATGGAAGAGGAACTACTGTGTTAATACTATCTGTGTTGCCAGTCCATTCCCCATATGGAAAAGATAGAGAAGAATTTAACAAGATTCTAATATGTTCGACCTGGAACTTGTACGTAATACATATGGCAGCAAATACAGTGACATATATGGGTGGTTAACATTTAGACATAACAGAAAATGTTGCATGTATTATATTAAAAACATACAAGAGGCATATAAGCTAAACCTTCTACGGTCTCACATACATGGGACAAACACATTTCAAAGCACTTGCACACCACTGTCTGAAGTCATTGATGCATGCAATGTGATACTTATTAAAAAAAGAGGCAAAGTCAACCTCGAGGACAAGGAGCAGGAGGAGGGAGGGAGAAAGCAGAAAGAGAGGGAGGAGAGGAGGAGGAGAGGAGGAGGAGGAGGGGGAGGAGTACAAGAGGAGAGCAGGAGGACAGGAGGAATAGGGGTAGGAGGAGGAGGAAGAGTTGAAGGAGGAGGAGCAGGGGGAGGAGAACAGGAGAACAGGAGGAGGAGAGCAGGAGGAAGAGGACAGGAAGAGGAGGAGGAGAGAAGGAGGAGGGGGAGGAGTACAAGAGGAGGAGAGCAGGAGGACAGGAGGAGGAGGAGTGGGGAGGAGTACAAGAGGAGGAGAGCAGGAGGTGGAGGGGTAGGTGGCGGAGAAAGAGGAGGAGAGGAGGAGGAGGAGGAGGAGGAGGAGGAGAGGGGGTGGAGGAGGAGAGGGGTGGATGAGAGTAGGAGGGGGAGGAGTGGAGGAGGAGGAGACAGGAGGACAGGAGGAGTAGGGCAGGAGAAGGGTAGTGGAGGAGCGGGGGAAGGAGGAGGAGAGAGGCGGACAGGAGGAGGAGAGAGGAGAAGAATATTTCTGTGGGGGGGGGGGGCGGATTTTACTCCTTGCTCTGCTGATGAGTATTTATCTCCACTCATATTTGAGTAATAAAGGCCTAGTGCACACATAAAAAAATATATAGAGTGGGGAGAACAAGTATTTGATACACTGCCGATTTTGCAGGTTTTCCTACTTACAAAGCATGTAGAGGTCTGTAATTTTTATCACAGGTACACTTCAACTGTGAGAGACAGAATCTAAAACAAAAATCAAGAAAATCACACTGTGTGATTTTTAAGTAATTCATTTGCATTTTATTGCATGACATAAGTATTTGATCACCTACCAACCAGTAAGAATTCCGGCTCTCACAGACCTGTTAGTTTTTCTTTAAGAAGCCCTCCTGTTCTCCACTCATTACCTGTATTAACTGCACCTGTTTGAACTCGTTACCTGTATAAAAGACACCTGTCCACACACTCAATCAAACAGACGCCAACCTCTCCACAATGGCCAAGACCAGAGAGCTGTGTAAGGACATCAGGGATAAAATTGTAGACCTGCACAATGCTGGGATGGGCTACAGGACAATAGGCAAGCAGCTTGGTGAGAAGGCAACAACTGTTGGCGCAATTATTAGAAAATTGAAGAAGCTCAAGATGACGGTCAATCACCCTCGGTCTGGGGCTCCATGCAAGATCTCACCTTGTGGGGCATCAATGATCATGAGGAAGGTGAGGGATCAGCCCAGAACTACACGGCAGGACCTGGTCAATGACCTGAAGAGAGCTGGGACCACAGTCTCAAAGAAAACCATTAGTAACACACTACGACGTCATGGATTAAAATCCTGCAGCGCACACAAGGTCCCCCTGCTCAAGCCAGCGCATGTCCAGGCCCGTCTGAAGTTTGCCAATGACCATCTGGATGATCCAGAGGAGGAATGGGAGAAGGTCATGTGGTCTGATGAGACAAAAATATAGCTTTTTGGTCTAAACTCCACTCGCCGTGTTTGGAGGAAGAAGAAGGATGAGTACAACCCCAAGAACACCATCCCAACTGTGAAGCATGGAGGTGGAAACATCATTCTTTGGGGATGCTTTTCTGCAAAGGGGACAGGACGACTGCACCGTATTGAGGGGAGGATGGATGGGGCCATGTATCGCAAGATCTTGGCCAACAACCTCCTTCCCTCAGTAAGAGCATTGAAGATGGGTCGTGGCTGGGTCTTCCAGCATGACAACGACCCGAAACACATAGCCAGGGCAACTAAGGAGTGGCTCCGTAAGAAGCATTTCAAGGTCCTGGAGTGGCCTAGCCAGTCTCCAGACCTGAACCCAATAGAAAATCTTTGGAGGGAGCTGAGAGTCCGTATTGCCAGCGACAGCCCCGAAACCTGAAGGATCTGGAGAAGGTATGTATGGAGGAGTGGGCCAAAATCCCTGCTGCAGTGTGTGCAAACCTGGTCAAGACCTACAGGAAACGTATGATCTCTGTAATTGCAAACAAAGGTTTCTGTACCAAATATTAAGTTCTGCTTTTCTGATGTATCAAATACTTATGTCATGCAATAAAATGCAAATGAATTACTTAAAAATCATACAATGTGATTTTCTGGATTTTTGTTTTAGATTCCGTCTCTCACAGTTGAAGTGTACCTATGATAAAAATTACAGACATCTACATGCTTTGTAAGTAGGAAAACCTGCAAAATCGGCAGTGTATCAAATACTTGTTCTCCCCACTGTATATACATTTTTTAAAGCACCCCTACTTCCTGCGGCTATGGATTGAATAACTGTACATAAGAGAAATAATCAGGGTTTTAGTAAGAAACTGGAGCTTTGCATGTAGGCCTGTAGTGATATTATGAGAAGAAGTTTACACATTACAAACAATGAAGCACAACAATAAAAAACCAGAGCACAAAAGCGGAGAAACCTGGCCCTGAGCCCAGAGAAAATGTAAGACACTTTAAACTAGGAACTGAACCTCAGTAATGTCCTATTTCTCAGGGGTGTGAGCTCATTTGAGTCCTGAAGGCCATGCCATTATTACCGTGGCACAGATGGTCTCCTGAGGAAGAATGTTCTGGTCCACCCTTAATAGAGTAACCAACTGATCTCCAACTTTGTTCTACAGGATACATTCAATATACACTGGCGTAACGCAGTTTCTCTGGACCACCGCAGGGTTGGAGGTCGCCCCAAACAACATATCATCGCATGACTCCAAGTTTACTTCGATATGATGGGTATTATATCAATATCTGTGCATAAAGGTGTTTCCACCTACATTTCTCGCATAATTACTTTTACAGACCCAAAAACATCCCACTATGTCGAACAAACAAATTGTCTTTCAATGAGCCCAGTCGTGACTTTAATGCATCAGGTAATTCATCCGCATGAAATGGTTGGATGGAAACCTGGTTAATGTCTGTGCTTGTCTCTCTCTCTTTTTCTACATAAGGGCTAAAGTAGCTACAGTATGCATCTGCGTCGCCTTGCATTTTTGTGTGCAAATGTTTTCACCACGGCCTCTAGGAATAGGTATGGCCCGACAGTTTTCTACACTATGTATTGACAATCCTGACAGTCTTTCCTGAGACAATGTGCATTATATGTCCATTGCGTTGCACACAATTTCAACTTAGTCTTGAATGATGCATGGCAAGATATACCAGAGATACGAGACTGTTGATATTGCAACCACACAACTCAAATGGTGGTTCACCAGTATGAACGAAATTGCAATTCTCTTTTTGTTAGTTTTAGCCCTTAAGAACTGTTGTCCTCTGAAGATGATAATCTGTTTGCATCTGCCAATTTATTGGCTGTCGAGTATCCAGACGACCTGTCCCCAGAGCTTCCTATACAGTCAATCTCTTTCCTTAATGTGTTGAGACCGGCAATTAAGGAGAATGAGAGGCTCAATTAAAGATGTTGCAGAATTGCATTTTTGAAGGACCACTCCCTTCTGCCCAGTTTCCCTGATGTTGCTACGACAATCAAGCTGTTTTTAGCATCCCTGTAACTGTCTCTTCTGCAGAGAGATCATTTTCTAAACTAAAACTAATAAAGAACTAAAGTGCATTCTGAAAATATTCAGACCCCTTGACTTTTTCCACATTTTGTTACGTTACAGCCTTATTCTAAAATTGATTAAATTGTTTTTTCCCCCTCATCAATTTACACACAATACCCCATAATGACAAAGCAAAAACAGGTTTTTAGAAATGTTGGCAAATTTATATTAAAAAAAGTAAATATCACATTTACATAAGTATTCAGACCCTTTACTCAGTACTTTCTTGAAGCACCTTTGGCGGCGATTACAGCCTCGAGTCTTCTTGGCTACAAGCTTCGCACACCTGTATTTGGGGAGTTTCTCCCATTCTTCTCTGCAGATCCTCGCAAGCTCTGTCAGGTTGAATGAGGAGCGTCGCTGCACAGCTATTTTCAGGTCTCTCCAGAGATGTTCGATCAGGTTCAAGTCCGGGCTCTGGCTGGGCCGAAGTCACTCCTGCGTTGTCTTGGCTGTGTGCTTAGGGTCATTGTCCTGTTGGAAGGTGAACTTTCGCCCCAGTCTGAGGTCCTGAGCGCTCTGGAGCAGGTTTTCATCAAGGATCTCTCTGTACTTTGCGCCGTTCATCTTTCCCTCGATCCTGAATAGTCTCCCAGTCCCTGCCACTGAAAAACATCCCCACAGCACGATGCTGCCATCACCATGCTTCACCGTAGGGATGGTGCCAGGTTTCCTCCAGATGTGACGCTTGGCATTCAGGCCAAAGAGTTCAATCTTTGTTTCATCAGAATCTTGTTTCTCATGGTCTGACAGTCCTTTAGGTGCCTTTTGGCAAACTTCAAGTAGGCTGTCATGTGCCTTTTAATGAGGAGTGGCTTCCTTCTGGCCACTCTACCATAAAGGCCTGATTGGTGGAGTGCTGCAGAGATGGTTGTTGGTAAAGAAATGTGTGAGTAAGATATGACTAAAAGGTCACACCCTCAGTTAAACTAATAATGTATGACTAATTAGTAGACTAGAGCTTAGAGAGTTAATTAAATGTGTTTATATCACAGCAACAGAGTATTTGTGTCTTGTAATTAGGCAAGCAGGAGTGCAAAACGATTGAAACCAATAACAGGAGACTGGTAAAAAAAAAACACAGGGAAAGGGGAGTGAAAAGGCTTGCATAATATTGTGAGGATGGCGATAACTGAAGAATGCAGCCTGCCCGAGCAAGGAGTAGACTATGATAAGAACATGTGTGTGTGTGTGTGTGTGTGTGTATGTGTATGTGTATGTGTATGTGTGTGTGTGTGTGTGTGTGTGTGTGTGTGTGTGTGTGTGTGTGTGTGTGTGTGTGTGTGTGTGTGTGTGTGTGTGTGTGTGTGTGTGTGTGTGTGTGTGTGTGTGTGTGTGTGTGTGTGTGTGTGTGTGTGTGTGTGTGTGTGTGTGTGTGTGTGACCTGATGGTCAGGAGAGCAGAGGAAAATCACACACGTCATCTTACATTTTGTTGCAGAGTGCTCTCATGAATAAATATGCTGACCATGAGCAGAATTGGGTCTTTGTTTAGTTTATTTAAAAACGAAGAGTTTTACAACCTTTTGGGGATTATTCAAAGATTTAAGAAGTAGTTGACTTCAACCATTGAGATAACAAAATTCTCGTAACAGCTTGGTCCTTCGAGCCGGATGTCAATACTCGTCCTCTGTCGTTCCGGGGGACACAGAAAACCGTGCACGGGCGGATGATACATCCGTATAGACAAAGACCTGCCCTCTGAAATTGGGGGTTCAAATACAGGCCGGTGACAACCTGGAAACGACAGAAACAGTGACGATATCCAACCAAAATTGAGCTGCAAGAATAACGTCAGTAGTCTTTATTCATTGGATTTTGGGGGAAAGTGATCTGAACTTGCAATAATAATCTGTAATTCTTGTAAAGGGCAGAGAATGATTGCCAAAATCCAGTAAGACTTGCCATCGCATTTTTAGACGTTTATCTAGAGAAAACCTAATGCGCCAGTATTGTAAATAGATATGAAATGCGAGTGGTATAGCACAGTTAGGAGGGTCAGAAATTGACTCCGAGGTTAGGAGGGTCAGAAATTGACTCCGAGGTAGGTCCGAAATTGACTCCAGGTAGAGAGGCCATTACCGAACATAAACTAGCCTTGTGTTGAGTTCAATCTAGGATTGTCAAGAGTACACAAGGAGGAGGTAAACTTCTGCGTTTTTTAGATGTTTATCTAGAGAAAATCCATGCGCCAGTATTCTAGATAAAAAAAAAAAAAAACGGGGGTGAAACTTCAAGGGAGGAGAGTATGATGGTGAGACGGTCAGGGACTGTCAATAAATATCAAGGGAGGGAATTAAAATAGCATGTGTGAGATATAGAATATTTATAAGTCCTTATAAACAATCAGTAGATTAGCAGTAACTCTATCCGTTTCAGTGAAAACCGGAGCCTTACAAACTCCGGGTTACCGATAGTGTTAACCAATAATCTTGTA
Source organism: Coregonus lavaretus (assembly GCF_964263955.1). Classification (NCBI taxonomy): domain Eukaryota; kingdom Metazoa; phylum Chordata; class Actinopteri; order Salmoniformes; family Salmonidae; genus Coregonus; species Coregonus lavaretus. The sequence goes on along the minus strand of NC_139995.1, from coordinate 47,129,530 downwards.
AGGTTGTATAAGTGTGAGACTTAATATTTGCTCAAAAGTAACATCTAAGAATAAATTCCAAAGACAGAGACTGAAATAGGTCGCGTGTGAAAGAAGGTTAATATAATTGAGTAAATTTGGACGGTTAAGATCACTAGGAAAGAGGCAGAACCCATTCCTGTTGTATGAGACTGTCAGGAATTGTCAAGATTACATTGTGGGGATAAATTCCTCCGTAACAGTATGAGATAATTCTGGGGGACTAGTCAAGACTACTTAAACAGGAAGGGGTGATTCCAGGTGTTGTGTGAAACTGTTCTGAATTACTTGTTATATAGAAAATGAGTCAAGGGATAGGAGAAAACTCCATTATGTGACCAGGTGGAGGGAGAGGTATGGTTTTGAGGGACGTCTGGACGCAGACAAACTCGAATCCATGGTAAAACAGATGCACAAGGTGTGTAAAGGCAGAGTAGAGAGAGAGCGAGTGAAAGGGCTAGATATGGCCAGGGTGTGGCTCTCTGAGTCTCGAAACAGAGAGGAAAAAATAAGTAAGAAAGGTCTAAGACAGAACCCACAGCTCCCCCTGTAGAACGGTTTGGATCCAGATTATACCCCTCCTTGGCAGATTAGGCCTGGAGGGAAATCCAGACAATGAAGTAGTGGTGGTGAGGGGAAGGGTGCCACAGCAGGCTGCCGCTGTGGAGCCTCCACCCCCTTACCAGAACCAAGGGGAAGCTGAGGCAGAAAAGGAAGAAAGTACAGTTGAGGTTCTTAAGAAACTTTTGGAACAACAGCAGCAAACCCAATTGGAATTGCAGAAATTAGAAAGAGAGAGAGAGAGATGGAAAGAGAAGGCTAAGAATGTAACTAGAGTACTAGGGTACAATAGGGGGGTCAAGGGACCGAAGGTTAGAAGACCCAGGTCCCTGAGGAGACTTGAACCCCACAACAAAAGTCCAGTTAGGAGCTGAGCTCAGGAGGGAGTCAGTATGAGTCAGGAGATGAGAAAGTAGGAGGGGGCCAGTACCCAATGATAGACTTACCTAATCTATTGGCAGGGAATGAAGTGGCCCCAGCAACCTTAGATGTATACAGGCCATGAACACAGAGGGATGTGGCCCGAGCGGTAGAAGGAATGACCCACCCCAAGAATGATTGGGCTGCCGTTAGAGGGCAGTGGGTTTCAGGGGATGCCCAGAGGGCACTTTTGCCATGGGCTGATCACGGAGAGTATGTTGGGAAAATAACTGAATTGTGTAATAGCCTCAGGGACCATTACCATCGTCATGCAGACTTCTTTAAAGTACATGAGTGTAAACAAGAGGATAGTGAGACTCTTAGCCAATACTTAGAGAGGCTTAAGGATGTGTTCAACGCAAACAGTGGCATACCCGAGCCAGACCAGAGACAGGGGAATGATACACCCTACCATCAGCAACTAAAGATAGCGTTCCTCAGTAGAATGAGACCAGAGATAAGCAGAACCATTAAAAATATTTTGTAGGGTGGGGAGTGAAACCACTAGCTGAGGTTAAGAGACATGCAATTCATCATGAGCAGAATAACAGACAGGACAGACCCAAGAAAGAGCAGAAAGGAGCAGAGTACCTGATGGCCACTCTGGGGGAGATAGTGGGTAAAGGTAGAAACCCAGGAAAAAGTGAAGGCTACAGTCGGGGGAATAGGTGCTTTAACTGTAACAAGGGAGGGCACTTCGCCAAAGAGTGTGAGGCGCCGTGCAAATACTGTAAGAGAACAGGCCACAACCATCAAAATTGCAGATAGTGGTAGGATAGGATTGGGCAACTGTGAAGGGAGACTGGACCCCAGGAAGGGGGGACGGAGTTATTTTACAGTGGGCCGTAGACGGAGAGTATCGAGATAAACTTAATCAACTATGTAACAATCAGAGATTACTACCATATACAGTGGGGAAAAAAAGTATTTAGTCAGCCACCAATTGTGCAAGTTCTCCCACTTAAAAAGATGAGAGAGGCCTGTAATTTTCATCATAGGTACACGTCAACTATGACAGACAAAATGAGAAAAAAAATTCCAGAAAATCACATTGTAGGATTTTTTATGAATTTATTTGCAAATTATGGTGGAAAATAAGTATTTGGTCAATAGCAAAAGTTTCTCAATACTTTGTTATATACCCTTTGTTGGCAATGACACAGGTCAAACATTTTCTGTAAGTCTTCACAAGGTTTTCACACACTGTTGCTGGCCCAATTTTGGCCCATTCCTCCATGCAGATCTCCTCTAGAGCAGTGATGTTTTGGGGCTGTCGCTGGGCAACACGGACTTTCAACTCCCTCCAAAGATTTTCTATGGGGTTGAGATATGGAGACTGGCTAGGCCACTCCAGGACCTTGAAATGCTTCTTACGAAGCCACTCCTTCGTTGCCCGGGCGGTGTGTTTGGGATCATTGTCATGCTGAAAGACCCAGCCACGTTTCATCTTCAATGCCTTTGCTGATGGAAGGAGGTTTTCACTTAAAAATTCACGATACATGGCCCCATTCATTCTTTCCTTTACACGGATCAGTCGTCCTGGTCCCTTTGCAGAAAAACAGCCCCAAAGCATGATGTTTCCCACCCCATGCTTCACAGTAGGTATGGTGTTCTTTGGATGCAACTCAGCATTCTTTGTCCTCCAAACACGACGAGTTGAGTTTTTACCAAAAAGTTCTATTTTGGTTTCATCTGACCATATGACATTCTCCCAATCCTCTTCTGGATCATCCAAATGCACTCTAGCACACTTCAGACGGGCCTGGACATGTACTGGCTTAAGCAGGGGGACACGTCTGGCGCAGCAGGATTTGTGTCCCTGGCGGCGTAGTGTGTTACTGATGGTAGGCTTTGTTACTTTGGTCCCAGCTCTCTGCAGGTCATTCACTAGGTCCCCCCGTGTGGTTCTGGGATTTTTGCTCACCGTTCTTGTGATCATTTTGACCCCACGGGGTGAGATCTTGCATGGAGCCTCAGATCGAGGGAGATTATCAGTGGTCTTGTATGTCTTCCATTTCCTAATAATTGCTCCCACAGTTGATTTCTTCAAACCAAGCTGCTTACCTATTGCAGATTCAGTCTTCCCAGCCTGTTGCAGGTTTACAATGTTGTTTCTGGTGTCCTTTGACAGCTCTTTGGTCTTGGCCATAGTGGAGTTTGGAGTGTGACTATTTGAGGTTGTGGACAGGTGTCTTTTATACTGATAACAAGTTCAAACAGGTGCCATTAATACAGGTAACGAGTGGAGGACAGAGGAGCCTCTTAAAGAAGAAGTTACAGGTCTGTGAGAGCCAGAAATCTTGCTTGTTTGTAGGTGACCAAATACTTATTTTCCACCATAATTTGCAAATAAATTCATAAAAAATCCTACAATGTGATTTTCTGGATTTTGTTTTCTAAATTTGTCTGTCATAGTTGACGTGTACCTATGATGAAAATTACAGGCCTCTCTCATCTTTTTAAGTGGGAGAACTTGCACAATTGGTGGCTGACTAAATACTTTTTTTCCCCACTGTACATGCTGATTTTTCTAAAATCCATGAGTGCTAACAGGTAGCAGATGGGCCGTATCATCAACAATTAAAAATAGCCTTTTTAAGCGGAATGAGGCCTGACATTTCTCAAACAATAAAAAAGAAACTGATTGGTTGGGGCACAGTAACACTGTTTGAGGTTAAAAGGTATGCAGTTTACGAAGAGCAGAACGGGAGAGAAAAGAGGAGTGCCAACTCTCGGGGAGATAGTGAGGCCAGAACAAAGGGGCAGTGTCCTGGAAATCACAGTCTGTTTAGTTTTTTTGTCAGTTCTGCTGGGAGTAGATTCTAGTGAGGGGAGACTGAGGAGCCCACTGATCCAAGTTGTGAGGTGTTTGAATTGGCTACTATTGACCTAGCACTTCAACAGGAACAGAAACCTTATTTGACATTGACAGTAATGGGTAAGAAAATTTCATTCCTATGCGATACAGGGGCTTGCAGGACAGCAACCTGTTCAGCAGACAAACCAGAGGGAGTGAGGATTGATGGGGAGAAAATCATAGTGCGATCTGCCTCTGGTCATCAATTTATTGAAAGGTTATCAGCCCCAATAACCCTAAAACATCACCAATCAGGAGGAGAGGCAACCATACCCGTCCTGATATCTAAGCTGTGTCCGGTAAACTTACTAGGACGTGATGTAATGTCTAAATTGAATGTGGCCGTCACGCCCACTGAGAGGGGAATGAAAGCACACATAGAGACAATATGGTGGTCTGTGGGGAAGGGGAACCATGTTATTGGTATAGTCAAGACTTGTTATGGGGGGGAATAACTGATATTCCCCGAACCTTAATGGAACTTGCTGATGATGTGGTACCAGGCCCCACTAAAATGTACCCCGATGACCTACACTGTACTCTCTGGTATAACCAACACCCAGGTCCAGATTCAATCTCTGAGGAAGCACTATTTAAAACCACAGAAAGAACTGTAGCACTAAAATGGTTTCACTATGACAACACCCACGCAGCAGTGGAAGTGAAACTAGGGCCCCAAAGTCAGAGACTGTTAAGAGAGAAATGGAACCCACATGTGTCCCTAGCAAAGAAGCCAGCAGAGGACTGGAAAGACATGGGCCAGTGGGTATCCAAGGGTAAGAGGATCACTGATTGGGTCAACATTGAGAATGGAAATCAGCACAGCACATCCACGGATAGGTATCGTTGGAAATTGAATTGGAGAGCCAATTCAATTCCCGTGGTACATTTAGATGAGGGTAGAGATTGTAGAGGATTTAATGTGTGGAAAAAATAATAGAAATTGGGTGATGAGAAATGTTGATTTGCATTGGTTAAGCAAGAATGGTATTACATTCATGCTTTCTAGTTACGTGTATGCAAATATATTATTCGTTTTTGGTGGTGTGTGGATAGAATTTACTAATGCCAGGATTTAGTAAACGAAGCAGAGGGTAATGTGAAGCGGATGTCTGAGTAGTTTGTTTATACAACAGTGAGTTATGCAGACAGTTCACATTGAACAATGGGAGATCGTTTTTACTATTAGGCTGATGGCGTAGTAAACATTTTTCGAAGGTTCTGAATTTATTAAACAATAGGTTTATATTTTAATAAATTAATGCAACAGGTTTAAATCAGTAGATTACCAGAAAGTGGATATGGGTTTGTTATTTATAGGTTTAGTGAATTTAATGAAACGTGGAGTTATCCGATGTGTTCTGAGGGGAGTTTATTTTCTTTATTTCCCAGGATTGAGGGGAATCCCCTACAGTATACGTTAAGGGACAGTAGGAGACAACGTATCAATATTTTTTTTTTTTATAGATGCCTGGGAACAAAATATCACTGCTTATTTATACGAACTAAGGGATTATATTGGCAAATGAGTGAAATATGACATTAAGAAGGGTGACAGGAACAATATACAGGGAAACAGACATTTCCTATGTTCTTGATTACATTTTGCATTTTGGTCATTTGGCAGATGCTCTTATCCGGAGTGACTTACAGTTGGTGAGTGCATACATGTTCATACTGTAAAGAAAGGGGCAATCCTACGAGATAATGTCTGGCATAAGGATAAATTATTAAATTTATTAAACTCACTGTTTTGATTTGCGGAAATATTGACACATGGGTAAAGGGGGGATGGTAGAGCAGGTTAGGAAAAACTTTGGTAGAGCAGGAACAGGTTAGGAAACACTTAGGAAACATTTTGTGGCCTATGGTATAACGAACTACTAAAAAAAATATGTTTTTGTTCCAGATGTGTCATCTGTGCACAGAATAATCACCAAGGTAGAGAGAGCACCCCAGGGGGTATATCACCTGGCAAAATATCCAGTCCAGCAATTGGAAATGGATTTTATAGAGTTACACGGCGTGAAGGGAGGAAATTGGGTACAATGTCTACCGATAGTATTAATGACGATTAGGGTAACACCAGATAAATTGGGTTATCCCCCTTTTGAAGAAGGTATTTGGGAGACCATATAGAATGCCCGAGTTAGGTAGACTAGAACAGGCAGACATAGAGGCAGAAGACACATTGGCAGAACACATGAGGAGACTGTTCGTTAACCAAACCCGTATGTCAAAGATTGTGTGTCCCACAGGAGAACTAAAGGAGAAGGTAACCCACTCTATCCAACCAGGTGACTGGGTGTGGATCCAATCCTTAAAGAAGAAAGACTGGAAGCAGCCCCGCTGGGAGGGACCATACCAAGTCCTATTGGTAACTGCCTTCGCTGTAAGAATAGCTGAGAGAGCCACTTGGGTCCACGTTACCCACTGCAAAAAGGTACGCCCACATACCAGCACCGTTGAACACACACAGAGTTAAAGAGAAGAACTGACCCACTAGGGTTCAGGGGTAAACTCTGTTAACGAAGAAACCCTACCCCGATCTTTCATCACTGTGGGGTGTTCCTAGAGGGGTGGGTATGGGGAAGTACCAGGCAGGTGGGTCAGGGACAGGATTGGGATGGCGATTTTGGGGATTTTGGGGGACTCTGAGCTCCATATTATGGATTAATCCAGGTCAACCTAAACAGGGAAATGATTAACAAAATAATACCAAGGCACTGATTCGATCTCGTAGAAATACTGAAACCAAGAACGACTATTGGGGAAATGATTATTTTATAGTTAAAGTTAGTTTAGGACAAGATGGGGGATTCAAGATACCATTCGACTTCTCCCATGAAGAGATAGGAGGTTTTGGGGGCTTTGGTAAGAAGGGGGCGTGTACAAGAAAGGAAGGTCCTAGAAGGTATGGTAAATACATTTGCACTGGGGATAGCATATGTCTTTGGGCAAAGGTGTTTAAACATACCTGGGGAACATACTATGAGAATGGGATGGATGCAGTACACCGATGGGGAATTAAACAAACCCATGATAAATGTAAAACGGAACTGGTGATAACGGTAAAGTCAATTATGCAAGATGACATAGCAAGGAACTATTGGGCCTGTGTTGATGAGCACGGGGCAGATACATGTATGAGGTTCATTTTTCAGGAGAGAAATGAATCTTCCACCTCCGAGACAGAACAGCAGGTAGATCCAATGTTATCACCAGAGGTATAAAAAATAGTCTAATACCCCTTGGAAGGCCCTCAGAAGGAATCCTAAATAGCACTAAATCACCAAGGGTAGAACATTTCCTCATGCAGGAAATGAACCAAGGAGAAGTAGAAGAAATTTCAAAAGAGAACTTCTGGGTAAAGTGGATGAACTACACAGCTAGGGCGTTGGGTCAAACTATGCCTGTTCAACAGGAAGGCCAACCCTTTTAACTGCACCTATGCCTCAGACCATGTTGTTTTCTTGTGTGATAGATTTGGGATCAAACCAAACCTCACCTAAATTGTTCTGATATTAAAATAACCACTCTTAAAAAGGATAATACTAAGGCACCCCAATTCACCATGACCCCCGTAGATTATCAATGTTATAGACACCAAAGTAATGCGAATCGAAGATCTAATTGGTGAAGGGTTTACAACAACGTTTTTCTGGTGGGTTACAATTAATACAAATGTTGACTGGATTAATTACATCCATTACAATCAACAAAGGCTTGTTAATTAGACAAGGGATGCAGTAAAGGGAATCTCAGACCAACTATCCGCCACCTCACTCATGACCTGGCAGAATAGGTTGGCTCCCGATATGCTTTTAGCAGAGAAGGGCGGAGTTTGCTAGATGGTGGGAGGTCATTGTTGTACGTTTATCCCCAACAATACAGCCCCAGATGGTACAGTAACTAGAGCACTGGCAAGTCTCATGGCATTAAGTGAAGAATGGGCTGAGAACTGGGGGGTGAATACATCATTGACTGGATGGTTTGATGAAATGTTTGGTAAATGGAAAACTATTGTTGCAACTATTCTGGGTGCAGCTATAGCTTGTATGGGTATGCTTGTTCTTTGTGGATGTTGTCTTATTCCCTGTGTCAGAGGGTTGGTGAGCAAGGCGTTGGAGAAAGCAGTGACCTATGGGCCCATTCCCTACTCAGACCGATGGTACGACGACCTATATCCTCCCATTCTAGTGGACGATGCAGAACATTTCAATCCTGATGAACCTGTATTAAATGAGACAATTTTTGATGTTTAGTATACTATCTTTTCAATTAAAGTTATAGTGAAAATCCTAACAAGGAGAGTGAGTTATGGTTGAAAGTAAAATTTGGTAGCAATGCAAGACAAATTGTATTTTTATAGTGTATTTTGTACTAGTGATTAATTTAATATGAAAACAAGTTGCATGCCTTGTTGTGTGTTTCATTTTATAAGAATGTATTTTAAATGTGTGTGTGAAATTTAGTAAAAGGGTGGATTGATAAAGAAATGTGTGAGTAAGATATGACTAAAAGGTCACACCCTCAGTTAAACTAATAATGTATGACTAATTAGTAAACTAGAGCTTAGAGAGTTAATCAAATGTGTTTATATCACAGCAACAGAGTATTTGTGTCTTGTAATTAGGCAAGCAGATGTGCAAAACGATTGAAACCAATAACAAGAGACTGGTTCAAAAAACACACAGGGAAAGGGGAGTGAAAAGACTTGCAGAATATTGTGAGGACGGCGACAACTGAAGAATGCAGCCTGCCCGAGCAAGGAGTAGACTATGATAAGAACATGTGTGTGTGTGTGTATGTGTGTGTGACCTGATGGTCAGGAGAGCAGAGGAAAATCACATGAGCTAAACCCAGGTGTGTGCTAAAGCGGGGTGGGATTTTTGTATGATGTGTGTGTATAAAAGGATTGTACTACCATTTTGTTGCAGAGCGCTCTCATGAATAAATATGCTGACCATGAGCAGAATTGGGTCTTTGTTTAATTTATTTAAACTAAGAGACTTACAACCTTTTGGGAATTATTCAAAGATTTAAGAAGTAGTTGACTTCAACCATTGAGATAACAAAATTCTCGTAACAGTTGTCCTTCTGGAGGTTCTTCCATTTCCACAGAGGAACATCGGGTTCTTGGTCATCTCCCTGACCAAGGTCCTTCTCCCCAAATTGCTCAGTTTGGCCAGGCGGCCAGCTCTAGGAAGATTCTTGGTGGTTCCAAACTTCTTCCATTTAAGAATGATGGTGACCACTATGTTCTTGGGGACCTTCAATGCTACAGAATTCTTTTGGTACCCTTCCCCAGATCTATGCCTTGACACAATCCTGTCCCGGAGCTCTACGGACAATTCCAATGAAGTTGTAGAAACATCTCAAGGATGACCAATGGAAACAGGATGCACCTGTGCTCAATTTTTAGTCTCATAGCAAAGGGTTTGAATACTTATGTAAATAAGGTATTTCTGTTCATAATTTTTTATAAATTTGCAAACATTTTTAAAAATCTGTTTTCACTTTGTCATTATGGGGTATTGTGTGTAGATTGATTAAATTAATTTAATCAATTTCAGAATAAGGCTGTAACAAAACGTGGAAAAAGGGAAGGGGCCTGAATACTTTCCGAATGCACTGTACCTAAGAATCTTAGGCTCTCGGTTTGATATGCACTTTGGAACACCTGAGTAAGCTCCACTCATTGCACTGGCGCCATCATGGCCTTGACCAAGGCATTTGTTCACCCATATCCCCTTACTTTCAATCAGTTAAATAATTTATTTTTCAAGGCCTGAGGCACTTTGAGCAGTCACATTCTTGAAGCCCAGGAAACAAACACGTAGCTTCCTAGTACATATGGAAATTAAAATGTTTTATGAATGACTTTGAGGGTTTCTGTCAAAACGATTAAAAACAATATACAGTGCCTTCGGAAAGTATTCAGACCCCATGACTTTTTCCACATTTTGTTACGTTACAGCCAATTTCGTCAGCAATCTACACACAGTACCCCATAACGACAAAGTGAAAACAGGTTTCTAGAAATGTTTGCTAATTTATAAAAAAACAGAAACAGAAATACCTTATTTACATAAGTATTCAGACCCTTTGCTATGAGACTTAACATTGAGCTCAGGCGCATCCTGTTTCCATTGATCATCCTTGAGATGTTTCTACAACTTGATTGGAGTCCATCTGTGGTAAATTCAATTGATTGGACATGATTTGGAAAGGCACACACCTGTCTATATAAGGTCACACAGTTGACAGTGCATGACAGAGCAAAAACCAAGCCATGAGGTCAAAGGAATTGGTCGTAGAGCTCCGAGACAGGATTTTGTCGAGGCACAGAACTGGGGAAGGGTACCAAAACATTTCTGCAGCATTGAAGGTCCCCAAGAACACAGTGGCCTCAATCATTCTTAAATGGAAGAAGTTTGGAACCACCAAACCGCCCGGCCAAACTGAGCAATCGGGGGAGAATGGCCTTTGTCAGGGAGGTGACCAAGAACCCGGTGGTCACTCTGACAGAGCTCCAGAGTTCCTCTGTGGAGATGGGAGAACTTTCCAGAAGAACAACCATCTCTGCAGCACTCCACCAATTAGGCCTTTATGGTAGAGTGGCCAGACGGAAGCCACTCCTCAGTAAAAACCACATGACAGCCCGCTTGGAGTTTTCCAAAAGGCACCTAAAGACTCTCAGACCATGAGAAACAAGATTCTCTGGTCTGATGAAACCAAGATTGAACTCTTTGGCCTGAATGCGAAGCGTCACATCTGGAGGAAATCTGGCACCATCTGTATGGTGAAGCATTGGGTTGGAAGCATCATGCTGTGGGGATGTTTTTCAGCGGCAGGGACTGGGAGACTAGTCAGGATCGAGGCAAAGATGAACGGAGCACAGTGCACAGAGATCCTTGATGAAAACCTGCTCCAGAGTGCTCAGGACCTCAGACTGGGGTGAAGATATACCTTCCAACAGGACAACGACCATAAGCACACAGCCAAGACAATGCAGGAGTGGCTTTGGGACAAGTCTCTGAATATCCTTGAGTGGCCCAGCTAGAGCCCGTACTTGAACCCGATCGAACATCTCTGGAGAGACCTGAAAATAGCTGTGCAGCAACGCTTCCCATCCAACCTGACAGAGCTTGAGAGGATCTGCAGAGAAGAATGGGAGAAACACACCATAAACAGGTGTGCCAAGCTTGTAGCGTCATTCCCAAGAAGACTCAAGGCTGTAATCGCTGCCAAAGGTGCTTCAACAAAGTACTGAGTAAAGGGTCTGAATACTTTTGTAAAAGTGATATTTCATTATTATTATTATTTTTATACATTTGCAAAATAAACCCAAAACTGTTTTTGCTTTGTCATAATGGGGTATTGTGTGTAGATTGATAAGGGAATACATAAAAAAAAAATGCATTTTAGAATAAGACAGTAACCTAACAAAATGTGGAAAAAGTCAAAGGGTCTGAATACTTTCCGAAGGCACTGTATATAGAGACATCAATCGCAACTGTGATTGACTGCTTGGCATCCAACCGCAAGATGCTACATAGGGTAGTGCTTACAGCCCAGTACATCACTGGGGCCAAGCTCCCTGCGATCCAGGACCTCTATACCAGACGGTGTCAGAGGAAGGCCCTACAAAAAGTAAAAGACCCAAGTCATGGACTGTTCTCTCTGCTACCACACGGCAAGCGGTACTGATGCATCAAGTCTGGAACCAACAGGACCCTGAACAGCTTCTAACCCCAAGCCATAAGACTGCTAAATAGTTAGTTAAATAGTTAACCAAATAGCTACCCGGACTATATGCGTTGACCCTCATCACATAAGCTGCTGGTACTATTTATTATCTTTCACTTTAGACACCTACTTATATGTACATGTCTACCTCAATTGCCCCGTACCCCTGCACATCGACTCGGTACTGGTACCCTGTGTATATAGCCAAGTTATCGTTACTCATTGTGTATTTACTATTACTTTTATTATTACATGTTTTACTTTTCTATTATTTCTCTGTTTTCTTTCTCTCTGCATTGTTGGGAAGGGCCCGTTAGTAAGCATTTCACTGTTATTCAAACCTGTTGTTTGTGAAGCATGTGAGGAATAAACTTTGGTTTGATGACAGGCGCATGGGCCCCCAGATCTTGTGGACCCTCTGCCTTGTGGGGTTGCGGGGGTGTCTGGTATGCCAGTGACAGGATATTTAGTTACAGGGGAACAACTCTTAAAACAGGTTGCTTAGATATTTGTCAACAAACCTTTTCTGAATGTTTACCATATAGTGTCTAGTCTCCCCATTTTACAGCCCCTCCAGGAATTAACAATTTTTGTTTGGTGATATCTGCATGCAGAAATGCTTGATTTTGCTGCAGCAATTCTGACTTTTGTCATGGCAATATACAATGAAAATTTCCAAAATTCTATGACCTGGAAGTACTTTCTTTTTGTTGCTGACGAAACACTGGTATTCATCCTCTGGTCCTCTAATGTGACATTTCTGCTTGTACGTCTGGTTCATGGGCATCACTAGCTTCTATAGCAGGGATCATCAACTAGATTCAGCCGTGGGACCATTTTCTTTATTGCAGTCTGCAAATTGACCACAACAAGCCCAAACAGATATAACATTTGACTAAAACAATCATTTCATTCCAAAATCATGGGCATTAATATGTAGTTGGTCACCCATTTGCTGCTATAACAGCATCCACTTTTCTGGGAAGGCTTTAAACTAGATGTTCGAACATTGCTGCGGGGACTTGCTTTCATTCAGACACGAGCATTAGTGAGGTCGGGCACTGATGTTGGGCGATTAGGCCTAGCTCGCAGATGGCGTTCCAATTCATCCCAAAGGTGTTTGATGGGGTTGAGGTCAGGGCTCTGTGCAGGCCGGTCAAGTTCTTCCACACCAAACTCGACAAACCATTTCTGTATGGACCTCACTTTGAGCATGGGGGCATTGTCATGCTGAAACAGGAAAGGGCCTTACCCAAACTGTTGCCACAAAGTTGGAAGCACAGAATCGTCTAGATTGTAATTGTATGCTGTAGCGTTAAGATTTCCCTTCACTGGAACTAAGGGGCGTAGCCCGAACTATGAAAAACAGCCCCAGACCATTATTCCTCCTCCACCAAACTTTACAGTTGGAACTATGCATTCAGGCAGGCAGCGTTCTGGCATCCGCCTCACCCAGATTCATCCGCCGGACTGCCAGATGGTGAAGCGTGATTCATCACTCCAGAGAACGGGTTTCCACTGCTCCAGAGTCCAACGGCGGCCAGCTTTACACCACTCCAGTCGAAGGTTGGTATTGAGCATGGTGATCTTAGCCTTGTATGCGGCTGCTCAGCCATGGAAACCCATTTCATGAAGCTCCTGACGAACAGTTATTGTGCTGACGTTGCTTCCACAGGCAGTTTGGAACTCAGTAGTGAGTGTTGCAACCGAGGACAGACGTGCTACACAATTTTTACTCGCTACATGCTTCAGCAATCGGTGGTCCCGTGCTGTGAGCTTGTGGCCTACCACTTTGCGGCTGAGCTGTTGTTGCTCCTATACGTTTCCACTTCACAATAACAGCACATACAGTTGACCGGGACAGCTCTAGCAGGGCAGAAATTTGACTAATTGACTTGTTGGAAAGGTGGCCTCCTATGACAGTGCCACGTTGAAAGTCACTGAGCTCTTCAGTAAGGCCATTCTACTGCCAATGTTTGTCTATGGAAATTGCAGGGCTGTGTGCTCGAGTTTATACACCTGTCCACAAATTTGAAGGGGTTGCCACATACTTTTGTATATATATTGTATATCTCTCTATTGTGCGTGGGAATACTTTGGAACAGATTTTTCAAAATTAAAATCACTTGGAGCTGATTTGTTGGTGTTTTATGTTCACCAATTATAAAATAAAATCTCCTGCGGGCCGCCAGTTGGGGAACCCTGTTCTAAAGTCATAAACCCCACCATTTCTATAATTTATCTTCTTAAAATTGGATTTGAAACCTGACCCTAATCGTAACCCAATTTTGACTTAGTGGCTGTGGAATCTGACTTTGTGACTGTGGAATCTGACTTTGTGGCTATAGAAGCTAGTGGAAACCCTGGTTTACAGACAAGGGACAGCCATAGACCACCATGTGATGGACCAGGTCCAGGTGCTCGATCATCGGCTCAATCTGAGACCGACAGAGAGAGAGGGAGGGATAGAGAGAAGGAGCAGGGAAGGGAAGAGACGTCAGAAACCTCTATGGGCTCTAATGACAAACTTATGTCATAATTGTAAAATGCTTAGACCATGAAAAGAGAGAGGGGTCATTTACCCTAGTGATATGATTTTTCCTGTTGAGCTTTGTCCCCTTCATGACCTTGCAGTGTATATACAGTACATGTTCTACAGGGACAGTAATCTGCAGTGGAAGAGGAACTACTGTGTTCATTTGTCAGATTCACTGACAGGTTAACACTTTTTGGATTGGCTAGCTAGCGTTTGTTTGAAGAAATGCATCTGGACACAGTACCATCTTTTTTGTTTCACCTTGCTGCCAATTCCTGATCTTTTGAGATTATCATTTGAAGAGTCACCTGAAGCGTGAGAGGAATGGGAGATAGAGGAATATAGCAGTGCTGAGGCAGAGGGCTCGTAGAGAAGACGACTGACTACCATTCTGAACTTTGTGTGGTGAGCTTTCTGGCGCTCAGAGCTGTTGAGGCATCACCCAAGTGGGTACTACACAGAGTGGAAGAGGAGAAGTATAGTGTCTATAAGACTCCTGGTTCTCAGACTTACCATCTACAAGATCATAAGCAGACTCCATCAACATAATCTACCATCCTCTGCCCAGCTCTCTTCGTTCAAGCCACAAACTTACCCTCTCCATATTCATAGGATGCAGCTTTCAATAGATTTGGCCTCTATTGGTTGACCTGTCATGATACATTGCTTGTTTGTTTTTTGCTCTTTAAGTACTTTGAGATTCTATGAAAAGCACTATAGAAATGTAATAAATAATAATAATAAATACTATCTGTGTTACCAGTCCATTCTCCATATGAAAAAAATAGAGAATAATTTAACAAGATTCTTATGGTCTACCTGGAACTTGTAAGTAATAAATATGGCAGCATATACATTTACAAGATTCATAGAAGATACTTGTAATATCTGACATATATGGATGGTTAACAACCAAAATGTTGCATGCATATAAAAACCATACTAGAGACATGTAAGCTATCTAAGGTCTCACATACATTGGACACACACATTTCAGAGCACTTGTATACCACTGTCTGAAGTCATTGATGCATGCAATGTGAAACTTATTGAAAAAAGAAGCAAAGTCAACATCGAGGACAAGGAGCAGGAGGAGGGAGGGAGAAAGCAGAAAGACAGGCAGGAGAGGAGGAGGAGAGGATAGGAGATGAGGAGGAAGAGGAGGAGGAGGAGGAGGAGGGGGGAGGAGGACATGAGAACAGGAGGAGAGCAGGAGGAGGTGAGGAGGGGGAGGAGGAGAGAAAGAGGACAGGAGGAGGTGAGGAAGAGGAGGAGAGGAGGTGGACAGGATGAGGATAGGATAAAAGGGGAGAGAAGAGGAGGACAGAGGAGGAGGAATGACTTTGATAGCAGCAGTGAATCTATTTAGTTATTAAGTGGAGATCTCTCAACAATAATTCTCATGATAGCACATTGGTAGTAGTCAGTGACAAATATCAAAGCTAAGCAGGTATTAGTTATAAACCCTGGATCGGAGACCAAAGACATAACTGTCCAGTAGGAGGTGCTGCGCAGCCGTAACTTTGGAAATGCATACCTGAACACACACACACACATATATATACATATATACATACATAAATACATACATACATACATATATATATATATATATATATATATATACACACATACAAATGTTGTATTTTTCTAATAATAATTGTCATGGTTTTTTATATGTTGACTTATAACAAACAACTAGTGGCACCTGTCCAGAGTAAATCATTGGAAATTAATACTTTTATTTAATGCAATTCCCCCCTCCTGCAATTCTAAAATATGTTTGTCTGTTCAGCTTTTTGGTCTCTGGATATACCAATATTCTCAACTCGAGTTGTTTCATCTAACATTTCCAAGCAGGAATGCATGATAAAGTTGTTTTGATTTGCAATAGCCTACCTAAACCAGTGATAGGCATGATTGTTGGGTTAATAATTAGGCTATTGTTGCTATATTTTTACTGTCAAAATAGGGCTCCAGAATTGCAGATATATTTTGTTCCACAGAAATTAATTTACTCAGGCCTACATCTTTTGTGTACAGACAGATAGCCTACTTCACTTGTGGATAGATAATCAGGAATGGGAAACTCGAAACCAAAACCACAACAGTAAGTAAGTAGCTTACTGTTTTTTCACACGTTTGCATTTTGAAATGTTGCGCAATCATTGCATTTCTCTCTTTCTACCCTTCTCTCCACATAGGCTACCCTGAGTGCACATGGTTTTAGCTGCCCCAAAAATAGAAAGGTTTGAGTGAAGTGACCAGCTAGAATTTGTAGCTCGCACGGATTCGACCACATCCAAGCGTGGAGGTAGGCCTAATTTCCATCTCTCCAGTTTATCTACCAGCTCACGTTTGTTTCCTATGTTTTAGGCCTAGTGATTATTTGACTCATTATACACCTTGCTTCATTTAACAGCATTATTTGATAGGATTTGAGAGTTAGTTTAAGAATTGTTGAAGATTTTAGGCACAGGCCCGCCATAGACTATAAGCACAGCAGCGCAGTTAATACTACTGTAGCTATGTGGATTGCTGCGTGTTGCACAATTAATATTACTATTGTGATGCATATTTGCCATGGTAATTTGTAATGTCCAGTCAATGAGCATTATAATTAATAGGCCTAGTGACGTCATCATGGTATAAATGATGATGCAACAATTATGACAGTTTGAATTTGGAAAACGTCTGTCTTCAGTTACATCATAGTAGCCTAGTATTGTCAGGATGATGCAATTTGCCATTCCAAACACAAAAACCGGGAAAATAAACACAAATACAAAACACAGCGGAATATGAAGTAGATAATCCCATGTGGGAGGAAGAAAATCGTCCAAAATTGTAGGAGGAGATCTTCCAGCAGCTTAGAATTCCTTAGCATATTATTATATAGATATTAGATAAGGCAACTACCTAAGTTAACACATACAAATACACCACTGACATAAGGAAAAACATGCATTAGATTACTTGATTCTTTTCCATATGGGTCTGTTACACAGTCACATGTTCAAGGCTAAGGATACAACCTCCCATATAACCAATATCACAATATCAATTCCATTTCATTGAATTCAATCATATTTGACCTGTTCAACCCAAAATAAAAGACTAGACATGCCTGATCCAGAGGGACAATTTGATCCTGTTACAGGACATGTGTGTGAGGTCACTCTTACATTCTCCATAACTAGGCATTGAACCTCAGGAATGGCCTATTTCTCAGGGGTGTGAGCTCCTTTTTGTCCGTAAGGCCATGCCATTATTACCATGGCACAGATGGCATACTGGGGAAGGATATTTTGGCCCTCCCTAACTTGAGAAACCCCCCCCCCCCCAATTTATTTATTTATTGTCACATACACCGGATAGGTGCAGTGAAATGTGCTGTTTTACAGCTTCAGCCATAGTAGTATGGCACCCCTGGTGCAATTAAGGTTCAAGTGCCTTGCTCAAATGCACAGACAGATTTTTACCCTTGTCGGCGCATGTATTCAAACCAGCGACCTTTCGGTTACTGGCCCAACACTCTTTAACCGCTAGGCTACCTGCCACCTTCAACTCATCTCTAACTTTGTTCTACAGAATACATCTATCTAGGTAAAAGGTGAACAACTCTCAAAACAGGCTTTAGGTTGCTTAGATATTTGTAAACAAACATGGTTGTCCTCTTCAATCTTTTTAAGACTTCCAGTACACATTACTTGAAGTTTGTGTCTCTGTGTGAAAAAGTTGACTCACAGTGATGTGGAAGTCGTCCTCGTCACATGACTGGATAGCCTTCCAGAAGGTTATGGTGGTTTGACCTTCTGCCTCGGTCAGCGACAGGATGGTGTAGCTCTGTTTCTTTTCCACCAGGGGAATCCAGTTCTTTGTGATATGATAATCCTGAAGGAGAGAGAATACAGACTGATGATCATGAGTATCTATGAAGCCTTCTAGAGTTCTGTGTTAATACACGTCAATGTTGTGGAGGTTCCGATCTCTTCTCTAAAACTTGAGGAGGAGCGACACATTCACATGAACCTTTAAAGAGTAATTTGATCTTCCAAAGGTTTTGGAGGTGTTGAAAACCAATACACCTACAACTCCAGACGACTAGACGACAAATACCACTTTACTGTTACAGTATCCTAGATCTACAATATAACTACTGCTACTCCTACAATGATATCATCAGTTTTCCCATAGGCATAGATCAGCTTCACTGGACTGACCTATGAGAGGAGGTGGGATAGATCAAAACAACATCAATTGACATAAAACATACAAGAGCACTGAAGGACAAAGATCACAGGCTGAGTACTGTGTGAAGAAAAGGCCTAGTAGGCACTAAGTGGGGCCTACATAATGTTGTGACAATGAAGTTAGGACACTTGTTATTTTTTTGTCATTTAGCAGACGCTCTTATCCAGAGCGACTTACAGGAGCAATTAGCGTTAAGTGCCTTGCTCAAGGGCACAGATTTTTCACCTAGTCGGCTTGGGGATTAGAACCAGCGACCTTTCGGTTACTGGCACAACACTCTTAACCACTAAGCTACCTGCCGCCCTGTTATGACACCATTGTCTTTATTAATGCTATTTTGTCTGCTTAGATTTCTGAATCCCTGGGAACCATGTAGGGTTACGGACAGGTCACTTTTGAAAATGTCTGCGTCCCTCCCTGTGTTTAGGCCATTGTTCTACTCCCCTGATTGTTTGTGGTGAATGACTCTCAAAAGAACCAGTAGGTGGATGTAAACGAAAGATGGCCTCCAGAGAGTTTTCCAAGAGCAGGTACAGTAGATTGAGCACACTGTACAGAAGAGAAAAGAATCAGGGTTTTAGGAAGACACTGGAGCTTTGCATGGAGGCCTGTAATGAGAATATGAGAAAAAGATTAAACATTGCAAACAATGAAGCACATCAATGAAAAACCAGAGGACAATAGCGTAGAAACCTGGCACTGAGCCCAGAGAAAAGGTTACACACATTAAACTAGGCATTGAACCTCAGGAATGTTAATATGAGCAGATACTATTTGTCAGGGGTGTGAGCTCCTTTTTGTCCTTAAGGCCATGCCATTCATTGTCTTACGTCAGATTCCGCCTAAACTGATCCGTCTCATATCTCGCAAAGGGTAATGGGATATTTCTAAAGTAGTTTGGCTACAATGTGTTGTCTAACTTCGGAAAATATTAAGTAGGTGACATCGCCTACTGAAGAAAGGCATTTCACTGTACTTGTGCATGTGACATTAAAACTTTAAACTTGAACCCTCAAAACAGGCTGAATTAATCAAAGCTAAAATTATAAATCTGTAAATAATGTTGACGTGTTTTGGTTAGTGAAGTTGCACCATTTCACATCTAGCTAAGGAGTTGTGTGCTTCAATGAGCAGTATTTGTAGGCCTCCTGAAGCTCAGTTGGTAGTGCATGGCACTTGCAACGTCAGGGTTGTGGGTTCGATTCCCACGGGGGGCCAGTATGAAAAAATGTATGCACTCACTAACTGTAAGTCGCTCTGGATAAGAGCGTCGGCAAAATGTAAAAGTATTTCAGAAGTTTGACAATGGGCACGAAAGCTAGCATGATTTTCAAATCCACTGCTTTGTTTATATTTTCTCACAATTGCAAACGATTAAATCACTGTCACGTTTGTAACAATTTAGCTAGTTATTCTGCCTATTTCGTGTAGAGTTATGCAAGAGTGCAGTGATATTATAAATAAGGCAACAATAAACATGTCCCCCACGAATGATGCAGCGCCCCCCTTGGGCCAATCAGTGTAATTCTGTAAATGTCGGATCTCCATAGCAAGACGAATCATTCACCCAAGTTTAATCAAAATCGTGCCAGTGCTGTTTGAGATATTGTGTGACGAACGAACATACAAACGTACTAATGGACAGCGACAGATCCACAGTTCCCTACCTGATTTCATTGTGGGGGACAATTAGGAACTATGTTTTCATTTTTGAATGGCGGATGCACTGGAATATAAAATGTTAATATGCATTCCAAGTCAGACAGATCGGTTGAGGGACAAGCATCACGTAGGAGTGACGCCATCTGATGAAAGACAATGCATGACATTATGATACATAGTTGTCATGGTGCCCTTATGGCAGCCTTGGCTGATTGCTCTGCTATTTTAATTGCAATTTATTGTTAAGTGTTTTTTAATGTGCATTTTTAACCTTTAACTTTTTATTTTTGAGTAACTAATCAAGTAATGATGATTTTTATAATAATAATAATAATAATAATAATAATAATAATAATAATAATAATAATGTGTTGCACCTCTGTCACACGGTCGCATGATTGCCATTGTTATCAACGCTCTACAGATGCCGCAGCATATTGATGTCTGACTGACGGGGACTAATGACTGTTTCGTCAAATTTACAATATAGTTGCCTTTAAATACAATGACATTGCTAAAGTAAACAAATCATTATTAGAAAACAACTGCCATCTTCATGATGTTGTCAAGTTTACTTTAGAGAGATGGCAATGTTGCCATGAGCTAGCCAAGTTCGACAAATGAGGCAAATCATTAGTAGGACAAGCTTGTCATCATTGTCATCATTGTGATGTCTCCAGCTTAACTTTAGATGCAGTATAGATGCAGTATAACTTTAGCCTAGCTAAGATTGAGGGGAGAGTTCTGAAATGCTCTGAAATGTTAGGTAGATAACGTTAGCTAGCTAATATTTCACAGCACTCCCCTCAATCTTAGCTAGCTAGCTAAAGTTATACTGCATCTAAAGTCAATCTGGAGACATCACAATGATGACAAAAGCTTGTCCTACTAATTATTTGCCTCATTTTGAAATGTTGTTGTGTTTCCAAGCCACAGTAATGCACTGTATACAAAATCTTCATCAGCACCCATTGAGACTGCATTGAGTAAAATGCTCAGCTGGGAATCAGTCCTAAAACGAACATTCAAAACAATATTGTGACAAAACGTGCAACCCATGAATACACATTGGAGCAAAGCAGGAAGTTAAAGCGGGAAGTGAACGCAGGAAGTGTACCCATGTGCTGTGATTTGTTGATACAACTAAACTGACATTACAAAAAATACATTCCATTGCATGAGCCACATCAGTTAACATTATTTGAATAAACATTTTACAATACCATGGAAATTATTGCACCACATTACCCAGGAAGCCATTGCGAGTGGTTCTGACTAGAGGGAGTAAATAGAATTAGGAATTTAATAGGATATCTATGAGGGAGTACAGCTACGATTGGAAGTTTTATAGCAGGTTAAGAGAACTTACACAGCACCTTAGGATAATTAACATGGCAGGTTAGGAGACTTAGGTTAAGTTTAGGAAAAGGGTTAGGTAGAATGCTCTCCTAACCTGCTACAAAAAAAACACTTCGGGTAGTAGCTGTACTCCCTCTAATCACGACCATTGCGAGTGTACCCATGAGTTTACCAGTTAAATTGCCAGGATTAGAGGTTCCAAGCCTGTTCTGTTCTTTATTTTCTATGGAATATTCTGGGTACCAGTCTTTTTAGCTAACATTCCACTCCTTGCAATTCCTGTCATTTGCCAAAGATATTGGCCTTTCAGCAATCTCAACGTTCAACATGCAGCTTGATATGCAGTTCTACATATTTTCACATGGCTTAGGCCCATTACCAGGCTGGAATAAAAATAAATCACAGGTCAGGTGTATTCAGGATTCTTTTAAAGTGAATACACACAAAAGTTGATGACTTGATTTGAAGTTACTTTGAGATTATTTGGGCATGACATTTAGAGTATGCTAACTGCGGGACATTTAATTACTTTGGTTTTTGGTTAGAAAATGCTGATATTGATGGTTGGTGGCAGTGGCTAACCTTTGGATGGATTGCAGTCTTTCCTTGTCCATAGGAAACTAACATGTAAATATGTAATTCATTTGGATGAACTATCCCTTTAAAATAGGAACGTAGAAAATCCTGCCTAGAAGTAGCTCTCCAAGAGGGTTGTCAGCCCACCCCTGATCTATGTTTCCTAAATACTGGGGTTTTGAATATGTTCATGTGACATTTGATTAATAAAAATTAACCCACATTCATGAATAATCAAATGAATATCAATCTTCATGTGGTTGAGGCTGATTTGAAAAACATTGCCATCATCTTACTCTACATAGGCAAGATATTTTTCATTTGTGCCTAGCAGCTTGTGCACAGTACGGCTTAAAGTGGTCCTATGGACAGATACTCCAATCTCCGCTGTGGAGCTTTGCACCTCCTTCAGGGTTATCTTTGGTCTCTTTGTTGCCTCTCTGATTAATGCCCTCCTTGCCTGGTCCATGATTTTTGGTGGGTGGCCCTCTCTTGGCAGGTTTGTTGTGGTGCCATATTCTTTCCATTTTTTAAATAATGGATTTAAATGGTGCTCCGTGGGATGTTCAAAGTTTCAGATTTTTTTATAACCCAACCCTGATCTGTACTTCTCCACAACTTTGTCCCTGACCTGTTTGGAGAACTCCTTGGTCTTCATGGTGCTGCTTGCTTGGTGGTGCCCCTTGCTTAGTGGTGTTGCAGGCCTTTCAGAACAGATGTTTATATATACTGAGACAATGTGACAGATCATGTGACACTTATATTGCACACAGGTGGACTTTATTTAACTAAATATGTGACTTTTGAAGGTAATTGGTTGCACCAGATCTTATTTAGGGGCTTCATAGCAAAGGGGGTGAATACATATGCACACACAACTTTTCCGTTATTTATTTCATAGAACTTTTTGAAACAAGCTATTTTTTTTCATTTCACTTCACCAATTTGGACTATTTTGTGTATGTCCATTACATGAAATCCAAATAAAAATCCATTTAAATTACAGGTTGTAATGCAACAAAATAGGAAAAACGCCAAGGGGGCTGAATACTTTTGCAAGGCACTGTAAATCTGACTCTACACCCAACCCAAATTATCTTTCAATGTATTGTCATTTACACATTTGGATTCACAATCTGTTTGAGCAAAATGTGCAAAATGAACCTAGTGCTAAATTGCAAATGACCAAACGAGGTGAAAAATGTAGCCTATGGACCTGGGCTAATGCAAGTGGTGTATTAAATCACTAGTAGTAAGCTTATACAAAAAATATACCCTGCCATTCAAAAGTTTGGACACACCTACTCATTCAAGGGTTTTTCTTTATTTTTACTACCCTTTGCCTTGATGACAGCTTTGCACACTGTTGGCATTCTCTCAACCAGTATGAGGTAGTCACCTGGAATGCATTTAAATTAACAGGTGTGCCTGCTAAAAACGTAATTTGTGGAATAACGCGTTTGAGCCAATCATTTGTGTTATGACAAGGTAGGGGGGGTATACAGAAGATAGCCTTATTTGGTTAAAGAACAAGTCCATATTATGGCAAGAACAGCTCAAATAAGCAAAGAGAAACGACAGTCCATCATTACTTTAAGACATGAAGGTCAGTCAATACGGAACATTCAAGAACTCTGAAAGTTTCTTCAAGTGCAGTCGCAAATACCATCAAGCACTATGGTGAAACTGGCTCTCATGAGGATCGCCACAGGAATGGAAGACCCAGAGTTACCTTTGCTGCAGAGGATAAGTTCATTAGAGTTACCAGCCTCAGAAATTGCAGCCCAAATAAATTATTCACAGAGTTCAAGTCACAGACACATCTCAACATCAACTATTCAGAGGGGACTGTGTGAATCAGGCCTTCATGGTTGAATTGCTGCAAAGAAACCACTACTAAAGGACACCAATAATAAGAAGAGACCTGCTTCGGCCAAGAAACACGAGCAATGGACATTAGACCGTTAGAAATTTGTCCATTGGTCTGGAGTCCAAATTGGAGATTTTTGGTTCCAACCGCCGTGTCTTTGTGAGACGCGGTGGGTGAACGGATGATCTCTGCATGTATAGTTCCCACCGTAATGCATGGAGGAGGAGGTGTTATCGTGTGGGGGTGCTTTGCTGGTCTGTGATTTATTTAGAATTCAAGGCACACTTAACCAGCATGGCTACCACAGCATTCTGCAGCGATACGCCATCCCATCTGGTTTGGGCTTAGTGGGACTATCATTTGTTTTTCAACAGGACAATGACCCAACACACCTCCAGGCTGTGTAAGGGCTATTTGACCAAGAAGTAGAGTGATGGAGTGCTGCATCAGATGACCTGGCCTCCACAATCCCCCGACCTCAACCCAATTGAGATGGTTTGGGATGAGTCGGACGGCAGAGTGAATGAAAAGCAGCCAACAAGTGCTAAGCATATGTGGTAACTCCTTCAAGGCTGTTGGAAAAGCATTCCAGGTAAGCTGGTTGAGAGAATGCCAAGAGTGTGCAAAGCTGTCATCAAGGCAAAGGGTGGCTACTTTGAAGAATCTCAAATATAACATATATTTTGATTTGTTTAACACTTTTTTGGTTACTACATTATTCCATATGTGTTATTTCATAGTGTTGATGTCTTCACTATTATTCTACAATGTAGAAAATAGTAAATATAATGAAAAACCCTTGAATGAGTAGGTGTGTCCAAACTTTTGACTGGTACTGTATATATACACATTTAAAATATATTCTTTGGATGCATTTTAGTATACATGTGAACTATTTATTTGGGCAAAATAATGTCGTTCTTTATGCATTTTGAAATGTATTTTAATACGTGACAGACATTTGTAAATGTATTTGTAATACATAAATTTGTTTGGAAATATATTATTTTGTCAATTCTTTATATTGGGGGCAATGCGTATAAGGAAGCGTTCTGCAACAGGGACGGCAAATGTATTTGTTTACAATTATGTGTACAAAACAGCGCTACAAGTTGCATTGCTGCTCTTTTGACAATTGAGTTCATAAACTTTGATCAGCAGAGAATGAACGTGCCTGTCCAGTCTGCCGTGGCTGCACGCCACTCTACTCGTGAGGGGCATTTCTTTACAAATGCGCATCCAATCACCTTGGTCCTGGACCCTTACTAAACCAATCTCAAGCTTCAATCTGCCGCGGGTCACAGTGTGGGGGCAGGAAGCTGCCGGGGTTACAACGCTCGTGATCTAGAATTGCAGGTGCATATGCTCTGATTTCAAAATGATTGAGACAGTTGAAAAGTTAACGCACTGAATATACACAGGATTAATAACTCATTATTTGGCGCAATATATAACTTGAAGAACAACAATAAACAATACCGTTATGACCTGCTGAGGTCATTCCTTTGTGAGAAGACAGTGTCAAGGTAAGATCTTGTAAGATCATATTGTTCATCTCCAAACCTTCACACTTCCACCACCATGATTGACCATTGGTATAAGGTTCTTACTGTGGAATGCAGTGTTTGGTTTTTTCCAGGCATAATGAGACCTATCTCATCCAAAAAGTTGACTAAAGTTTGCCCAAAATTCCCATGGAAGCACCTGGATGATCATCAAGACTCTTGGAAGAATGTTCTATGGACAGATTAAATGGTGCTCCGTGGGATGTTCAAAGTTTTGGATATTTTTTTATAATCCAACCCTGATCTGTACTTCTCCACAACTTTGTCCCTGGTTTGGAGAGCTCCTTGGTCTTCATGGTGCCGCTTGCTTGGTGGTGCCCGTTGCTTAGTGGTGTTGCAGACTCTGGGGCTTTTCAGAACAGGTGTATTCATACTGAGATCATGTGACAGATCATGTGACACTTAAATAAAGTCCACCTGTGTGCAATCTAACTAATTATGTGACTTCTGAAGGTAATTGGATCACCACTTTTCCGTTATATATTTTTTTAAGTTATTTTTTTCTTTTCACTTCACCAATTTGTACTATTTTGTGTAAGTCCATTACATGAAATCCAAATAAAAATCAATTTAAATTACAGGTTGTAATGCAACAAAATAGGAAAAACACCAATGGGGATGAATACTTTTGCAAGGGACTGTATGTAAATTGAGATATCTAAATACAGTTGAAGTCGGACGTTTACATACACTTAGGTTGGAGTCATTAAAACTTGTTTTTCAACCACTCCACAAATTTCTTGTTAATAAACTATAGTTTTGGCAAGTCGGTTATGACATCTACTTTGTGCATGACACAAGTAATTTTTCCAACAATTGTTTACAGACAGATTATTTCACTTATAATTCACTGTATCACAATTCCAGTGGGTCAGAAGTTTACATATAGTGGGGAGAACAAGTATTTGATACACTGCCGATTTTGCAGGTTTTCCTACTTACAAAGCATGTAGAGGTCTGTAATTTTTATCATAGGTACACTTCAACTGTGAGAGACGGAATCTAAAACAAAAATCCAGAAAATCACATTGTATGATTTTTAAGTAATTCATTTGCATTTTATTGCATGACATAAGTATTTGATCACCTACCAACCAGTAAGAATTCCGGCTCTCACAGACCTGTTAGTTTTTCTTTAAGAAGCTCTCCTGTTCTCCACTCATTACCTGTATTAACTGCACCTGTTTGAACTCGTTACCTGTATAAAAGACACCTGTCCACACACTCAATCAAACAGACTCCAACCTCTCCACAATGGCCAAGACCAGAGAGCTGTGTAAGGACATCAGGGATAAAATTGTAGACCTGAAAGGCTGGGATGGGCTACAGGACAATAGGCAAGCAGCTTGGTGAGAAGGCAACAACTGTTGGTGCAATTATTAGAAAATGGAAGAAGTTCAAGATGACGGTCATTCACACTCGGTCTGGGGCTCCATGCAAGATCTCACCTCGTGGGGCATCAATGATCATGAGGAAGGTGAGGGATCAGCCCAGAACTACACGGCAGGACCTGGTCAATGACCTGAAGAGAGCTGGGACCACAGTCTCAAAGAAAACCATTAGTAACACACTACGCCGTCATGGATTAAAATCATGCAGCGCACGCAAGGTCCCCCTGCTCAAGCCAGCGCATGTCCAGGCCCGTCTGAAGTTTGCCAATGACCATCTGGATGATCCAGAGGAGGAATGGGAGAAGGTCATGTGGTCTGATGAGACAAAAATAGAGCTTTTTGGTCTAAACTCCACTCGCCGTGTTTGGAGGAAGAAGAATGATGAGTACAACCCCAAGAACACCATCCCAACCGTGAAGCATGGAGGTGGAAACATCATTCTTTGGGGATGCTTTTCTGCAAAGGGGACAGGACGACTGCACCGTATTGAGGGGAGGATGGATGGGGCCATGTATCGCGAGATCTTGGCCAACAACCTCCTTCCCTCAGTAAGAGCATTGAAGATGGGTCGTGGCTGGGTCTTCCAGCATGACAACGACCCGAAACACACAGCCAGGGCAACTAAGGAGTGGCTCCGTAAGAAGCATCTCAAGGTCCTGGAGTGGCCTAGCCAGTCTCCAGACCTGAACCCAATAGAAAATCTTTGGAGGGAGCTGAAAGTCTGTATTGCCCAGCGACAGCCCCGAAACCTGAAGGATCTGGAGAAGGTCTGTATGGAGGAGTGGGCCAAAATCCCTGCTGCAGTGTGTGCAAACCTGGTCAAGACCTACAGGAAACGTATGATCTCTGTAATTGCAAACAAAGGTTTCTGTACCAAATATTAAGTTCTGCTTTTCTGATGTATCAAATACTTACTTAAAAATCATACAATGTGATTTTCTGGATTTTTGTTTTAGATTCCGTCTCTCACAGTTGAAGTGTACCTATGATAAACATTACAGACCTCT
The DNA here is from genome assembly GCF_964263955.1 of Coregonus lavaretus. NCBI lineage: Eukaryota > Metazoa > Chordata > Actinopteri > Salmoniformes > Salmonidae > Coregonus > Coregonus lavaretus. Next base: position 47,101,702 of record NC_139995.1, on the reverse strand, counting down.
ACATGCTTTGTAAGTAGGAAAACCTGCAAAATCGGCAGTGTATCAAATACTTGTTCTCCCCACTGTATATATATATATATATATATATATATATATATATATGTATATGTGGGGAAAAAAACATATGGGGGATTGGAAGTGATGCAGACAATTACATTGATGGAAGTTACAATCTATCTGCAATATTAAAGCTGAGCTCCCCCCCCCAAAAAAAAAAATATATATATATATATATATATATATATATATATATATATATAAAAATAATACTTAAACATTTTTTAAATTAAAGAGTCCTTTGCTGTGGGTTCAGGCTATTTGACATGGGAGAGTGGGTAATTTGGGAACACTGTGTCCAAATAGGCTACACATAGCTATGTGTGTGGAAAACATTTTATCACAGGTAAGACATTTAACTTGTTTAGTATAGTCCGTTTAACTCCACTCACTATGTGTAGCTGTATAGTCTGTTTGTTTGTGTTGTTGGTCTTGACTAGCTTAATGGTCCGGTTGGTAGCTAGCACCCGCTCACGTGTCTGCCAGCACTGTCATAAAAAGGGGCCTGAATGAAGCTCTACAATATTATGTTTTTCTAAGTAGTTAGAACGCTCGGTAGCAGGCCATGTTGACAAGTAATCTTTAGACATTTTGTTGTACTTCTCAAGGTTTTGCTGTGAGCCAAAGGAGTAACCTAGGTATCGAGAAGTTGTTTTCCCCACAGGCAGGCGGGGCCATGACATTCCATCTAATACCGACTGGGACTATTGAAAGGCCAGTCTCTTTGACAAATGACAGGAGTGGCAAGGAGTGGAATGTAGTAGCTGAACAGAGATGGCAACCAGACTATGTGTCTCACAAGCAATGCGTAATAGTTGGCAGCCCTGTAATTATAACAAAGTCAAACACAAACATTTAGCTAGCTGTTTAGGCAAGTTTTTTTTATTTTGAGGCTTAAAATCAAATCTAAGTCATTTTGTTGTTGGAATTGCAGTATGTATTTAATTTTAGAAATTCAGACATGACCTATCATCGAGGCAAGAATGGTTATCATCTGGACAACAAAAAATGGTTGCTTAGCAACCGGACACAAACAATCTGTTGAGAAATAAAAGTTAAAGTTATAGATTTTCCAATAACAAAGGTTTGCATAACCTTTGTTATTTTATATTAGCTATGAGGGTTATCGAATCAGGATCAAATCCTCTGATCTGCTCAAGCTCATTAATGATAGAACGTTCATATTTGAAGATACTCTGAGTCGATATTGAAATCATAATAAGGAATTCCCCTCGAACACGCCCACAAATTGGGGAAAACATTCATTCCCAGTGACCCATATTGTAAAAGAGCCAACTTCGTCATAGATTTTTTGTTATACAGAAATAACAAAACATGCCGAAAAGCTGCTGTGTAGCTGCTGTGTTGTTCAATGTACATGTAACCAGGTAAGAAATACAGACCTATGGTTCACAATGCTCCCATGTAGGGAAAGAAACCCTGCAATAAGAGTCCTGTGCTGTGGGTTCAGGCTATTCGGCGTGGGAGAGTGGGAAATGTGGGGACCCGGTGTCCAAGTAGGCTACATTTAGCTAAATGTGTGGAAAACATTTAATAACAGGTAAGACATGTCCAAGGAGCACTGTGCTGTGGCTTCAGGCTATTCGACGTGGGAGAGTGGGTAATTTGGGAACTCTGTGTCCAAGAAGGCTACACACAGCTATGTGTGTGGAAAACATGTTATCACAGGTAAGACATTTAACTTGTTTAGTATAGTCCGTTTAACTCCACTCACTATGTGTAGCTGTAAAGTCTGTTTGTTTGTGTTGTTGGTCTTGACTAGCTTAATGGTCCGGTTGGTAGCTCACTCACGTGTCTGCTAGCACTGTCATGAAATACAATATTACGTTTTTCTTAGTTAGAACGCTCAGGAGCAGGTCATGTTGAAAAGTAATCTTTAGACATTTTGTTGTACTCAAGGTTTTGCTGTGAGCCACAGGAGTAACCTAGGTAACGAGAAGTTGTTTTCCCCAAAGGCAGGCGGGGCCGTGACGTTCTATCTAATACCGACTGGGACTATTGAAAGGCCAGTCTCTTTGACAAATGACAGGAGTGGCAAGTAGTGAAATGTAGTAGCTGAATAGAGATGGCAACCAGACTATGTGTCTCACGCCCAATGCGTAATAGTTGGCAGCCCTGTAATTATAACAAAGTCAAAAACAAATATTTAGCTAGCTGTTTAGGCAAGTTTTTGGATTTTGAGGCTTAAAATCAAAGCTAAGTCATTTTGTTGTTGGAATTGCAGTATGTACTTAATTTGAAAAATTCAGACATTACCTATCAACTTTTGACAGACTGGTTATTATCTGGACAACAAAAAATGGTTGCTTAGCAACCGGACACCAACGATCTGTTGAGAAGTTAAAGTTATATATTTTCCAATAACAAAGAGTTGCATAAACTTTGTTATTGGATATTAGCTATGAGGGTTATCAAATCAGGATAAAATATCCTGATATGCTCAAGTTCATTAATGATAGAATGTTCATATACTCCGAGTCGATATTGAAGTCATACATTTTATTTTTTCACCTTTATTTAACCTGGTAAGCCAGTTGAGAACAAGTTCTCATTTACAACTGCGACCTGGCCAAGATAAAGCAAAGCAGTGCGATAAAAACAACACAGAGTTACATATGGGGTAAAACAAAACATAAAGTCAAAAATTCAACAGAAAGTAGAAAATATATATACAGTGTGTGCAAATGTAGCAAGTTATGGAGGTAAGGCAATAAATAGGCCATAGTGCAAAATAATTACAATTAGTATTAACACTGGAATGATAGATGTGCAAGAGATTATGTGCAAATAGAGATACTGGGGTGCAAATGAGCAAAATAAATAACAATATGGGGATGAGGTAGTTGGGTGGGCTAATTTCAGATGGGCTGTGTACAGGTGCAGTGATCGTAAGGTGCTCTGACAACTGATGCTTAAAATTAGTGAGGGAGATAAGTCTCCAGCTTCAGAGATTTTTGCAGTTCGTTCCAGTCATTGGCAGCAGAGAACTGGAAGGAATGGCGGCCAAAGGAGGTGTTGGCTTTGGGGATGACCAGTGAGATAGACCTGCTGGAGCGCAGACTACGGGTGGGTGCTGCTATGGTGACCAATGAGCTAAGATAAGGCGGGGATTTGCCTAGCAGTGATTTATAGATGGCCTGGTGCCAGTGGGCTACGAATATGTAGGGAGAACCAGCCAACAAGAGCGTACAGGTCACAGTAGTGGGTAGTATATGGGGCTTTGGTGACAAAATGGATGGCACTGTGATAGACTACATCCAATTTGCTGAGTAGAGTGTTGGAAGCTATTTTGTAAATGACATCGCTGAAGTCAAGGATCGGTAGGATAGTCAGTTTTACGAGGGCATGTTTGGCAGCATGAGTGAAGGAGGCTTTGTTGCGAAATAGGAAGCCGATTCTGGATTTAACTTTGGATTGGAGATGCTTAATGTGAGTCTGGAAGGAGAGTTTACAGTCTAACCAGACACCTAGGTATTTGTAGTTGTCCACATACTCTAGGTCAGACCCGTCGAGAGTAGTGATTCTAGTCGGGTGTGCGGGTGCCAGCAGCATTAAATTGAAGAGCATGCATTTAGTTTTACTTGTGTTTAAGAGCAGTTGGAGGCTACGGAAGGAGTGTTGTATGGCATTGAATCTCGTTTGAAGGTTTGTTAACAGTGTCCAATGAAGGGCCAGATGTATACAAAATGGTGTCGTCTGCGTAGAGGTGGATCTGAGAATCACCAGCAGCAAGAGCGACATCATTGATATACACAGAGAAAAGAGTCGGCCCAAGAATTGAACCCTGTGGCACCCCCATAGAGACTACCATAGGTCCAGACAACAGGCCCTCCGATTTGACACATTGAACTCTATCTGAGAAGTAGTTGGTGAACCAGGCGAGGCATTCATTTGAGAAACCAAGGCTATTTAGTCTGCCAATAAGAATGCGGTGGTTGACAGAGTCGAAAGCCTTGGCCAGGTCGATGAAGACGACTGCACAGTTCTGTCTATTATCGATCGTGGTTATAATATCGTTTAGGACCTTGAGCGTGGCTGAGGTGCACCCATGACCAGCTCGGAAACCGGATTGCATAGCGGAGAAGGTACGGTGTGATTCGAAATGGTCGGTGATCTGTTTGTTAACTTGGCTTTCAAAAACTTTCGAAAGGCAGGGCAGGATGGATATAAGTCTGTAACAGTTTGGGTCTAGAGTTTCACCCCCTTCGAAGAGGGGGATGACCGCGGCAGCTTTCCAATCTCTGGGGATCTCAGACGATACGAAAGAGAGATTGAACAGTCTGGTAATTGGGGTTGTGACAATTTCGGCTGCTAATTTTAGAAAGAAAGGGTCCAGATAGTCTAGCCCAGATGATTTGTAGGGGTCCAGATTTTGCAGCTCTTTCAGAACATCAGCTGTCTGAATTTTTGTGAAGGAGAAGCGGGGGGGGGGCATGGGCAAGTTGCAGCGGAGGGTGCAGAGCTGATGGCCGGAGTAGTGGTAGCCAGGTGGAAAGCATGGCCAGCCGTAGCAAAATGCTTGTTGAAATTCTCGATTATTGTAGATTTATCAGTGGTGATAGTGTTTCCTAGCCTCAGTGCAGTGGGCAGCTGGAAGGAGGTGCTCTTATTCTCCATGGACTTTACAGTGTCCCAAAACGTTTTGGAGTTAGTGCTACAGGATGCAAATTTCTGTTTGAAAAAGCTAGCCTTTGCTTTCCTAACTGCTTGTGTATATTGGTTCCTAACTTCCCTGAAAAGTTGCATATCGCGGGGCTATTCAATGCTAATGCAGTACACCACAGGATGTTTTTGTGCTGATCAAGTGCAGTTAAGTCTGAGGAGAACCAGGGGCTATATCTGTTCTTAGTTCTGAATTTTTTGAATGGGGCATGCTTATTTAAGATTGATAGGAAAGCACTTTTAAAGAACATCCAGGCATCCTCTACTGATGGAATGAGATAGATATCCATCCAGGATACCTGGTCCAGGTCAATTAGGAAGGCCTGCTCGCTAAAGTGTTTTAGGGAGCGTTTGACAGTGATGAGGGGTGGTCGTTTGACCGCAGACCCGTTACGGACGCAGGCAATAAGGCAGTGATCGCTGAGATCCTGGTTGAAGACAGCGGAGGTGTATTTAGAGGGTGAGTTAGTCAGGATGATATCTATAAGGGTGCCCCTGTTTACGGATTTAGGGTTGTACCTGGTAGGTTCCTTGATAATTTGTGTGAGATTGAGGGCATCTAGTTTGGATTGTAGGATGGCCGGGGTGTTAAGCATATCTCAGTTTAGGTCACCAAGCAATACGAACTCTGAGGATAGATGGGGGGCAATCAATTCACATATGGTGTCCAGGGCAAAGCTGGGGGCTGAGGGGGGTCTGTCAGTGAGAGACTTATTTCTGGAAAGGTGGATTTTTAGAAGTAGGAGCTCTAGCACTCACTCACGTGTCTGCTAGCACCGTCATGAAAAGGGGCATGAGGGAAGCCCTACAATATTAAGTTTTTCTAAGTAGTTAGAACTCTTGGGAGCGGACATGTGGTACTTGTCTTAAATGTAGTTTTGTAATTGACTAAAACAAGCAGACAACAAGAAAATTGACTTTCTTTGCTGTGAGCCAATGGGGTAACCTAGATAAGCACAGGTTATTTTCCCCACAGGCAAGCGGGGCCGTGACGTTCTATCTAATACCGACTGTGACTATTGAAAGGCCAGTCTCTTCGGCAAATGACAGTAGTGGCAAGGAGAGGAATGTAATAGCTGAACAGAGATGGCAACCAGACTATGTGTCTTACGCCCCATGCGTAAGAGTTGACAGCCCTGTAATTTTAACAAAGTCAAAAACAAACATTTAGCTGTTTAGGCAAGTTTAAATCAAATCAAATGTTATTTGTCACATGCTCCGAATACAACATAACTGATTACTTACAAGACCTTAACCAACAATGCAGTTCAAGAAATAGAGTTAAGAACATTTTAACTAAATAGACTAAAGTTTAAAATAAAAAGTAACACAATAAAATTACATAACAATAATGAGGCTATATACAGGGTGTACTGGTACCGAGTCAATGGGGGGGGGGTCAATATAAATAGTCCGGGTGGCCATTTGATTAATTGTTCAGCAGTCTTATAGCTTGGGGGTAGAAGCTGTCAAGGGGCCTTTTGGATCTAGACTTGGCACTCTGGTACTGCTTGCCGTGCGGTAGCAGAGAGAACAGTATATAACTTGGGTGACTGGAGTCTTTGATAATTTCTGGGCCTTCCTCTGACACCGCCTAGTATATACAGTGGGGAGAACAAGTATTTGATACACTGCCGATTTTGCAGGTTTTCCTACTTACAAAGCATGTAGAGGTCTGTAATTTTTATCATAGGTACACTTCAACTGTGAGAGACGGAATCTAAAACAAAAATCCAGAAAATCACATTGTATGATTTTTAAGTAATTCATTTGCATTTTATTGCATGACATAAGTATTTGATACATCAGAAAAGCAGAACTTAATATTTGGTACAGAAACCTTTGTTTGCGATTACAGAGATCATACGTTTCCTGTAGGTCTTGACCAGGTTTGCACACACTGCAGCAGGGATTTTGGCCCACTACTCCATACAGACCTTCTCCAGATCCTTCAGGTTTCGGAGATGTCGCTGGGCAATACGGACTTTCAGCTCCCTCCAAAGATTTTCTATTGGGTTCAGGTCTGGAGACTGGCTAGGCCACTCCAGGACCTTGAGATGCTTCTTACGGAGCCACTCCTTAGTTGCCCTGGCTGTGTGTTTCGGGTCATTGTCATGCTAGAAGACCCAGCCACGACCCATCTTCAATGCTCTTACTGAGGGAAGGAGGTTGTTGGCCAAGATCTCGCGATACATGGCCCCATCCATCCTCCCCTCAATACGGTGCAGTCGTCCTGTCCCCTTTGCAGAAAAGCATCCCCAAAGAATGATGTTTCCACCTCCATGCTTCACGGTTGGGATGGTGTTCTTGGGGTTGTACTCATCCTTCTTCTTCCTCCAAACACGGCGAGTGGAGTTTACACCAAAAAGCTCTATTTTTGTCTCATCAGACCACATGACCTTCTCCCATTCCTCCTCTGGATCATCCAGATGGTCAATGGCAAACTTCAGACGGGCCTGGACATGCGCTGGCTTGAGCAGGGGGACCTTGCATGCGCTGCAGGATTTTAATCCATGACGGCGTAGTGTGTTACTAATGGTTTTCTTTGAGACTGTGGTCCCAGCTCTCTTCAGGTCATTGTCCAGGTCCTGCCGTGTAGTTCTGGGCTGATCCCTCACCTTCCTCATGATCATTGAGGCCCCACGAGGTGACATCTTGCATGGAGCCCCAGACCGAGGGTGATTGACCTTCATCTTGAACTTCTTCCATTTTCTAATAATTGCGCCAACAGTTGTTGCCTTCTCACCAAGCTGCTTGCCTATTGTCCTGTAGCCCATCCCAGCCTTGTGCAGGTCTACAATTTTATCCCTGATGTCCTTACACAGCTCTCTGGTCTTGGCCATTGTGGAGAGGTTGGAGTCTGTTTTATTGAGTGTGTGGACAGGTGTCTTTTATACAGGTAACGAGTTCAAACAGGTGCAGTTAATACAGGTAATGAGTGGAGAACAGGAGGGCTTCTTAAAGAAAAACTAACAGGTCTGTGAGAGCCGGAATTCTTACTGGTTGGTAGGTGATCAAATACTTCTGTCATGCATTAAAATGCAAATTAATTACTTAAAAATCATACAAATGTGATTTTCTGGATTTTTGTTTTAGATTCCGTCTAAAAGTGTACCTATGATAAAAATTACAGACCTCTACAAGCTTTGTAGGTAGGAAAACCTGCAAAATGTGTATCAAATACTTGTTCTCCCCACTGTAGGTCCTGGATGACAGGAAGCTTGGCCCCAGTGATGTATTTGGCTGTACGCACTACCCTCTGTAGCGCCTTATGGTCGGATGCCAAGTAGTTGCCATATCAGGCGGTGATGCAACCGGTCAGGATGCTCTCAATGGTGCATCTGTACAACTTTTTGAGGATCTGGGGACCCATGCCAAATCTTTTCAGTCTCCTGAGGGGGGAAGGGTGTTGTCGTGCCCTCTTCACGACTGTCTTGGTGTGTTTGGACCACGAAAGTTTGTTGGTGATGTGGACACCAAGGAACTTGAAACACTCGACACGCTCCACTACAGCCCTGTCGATGGTAATGGGGGCCTGTTCGGCCATCCTTTTCCTGTAGTCCACGATCATCTTCTTTGTCTTGCTCACATTGATGGAGAGGTTGTTGTCCTGGCACCAACCTGCCAGGTCTCTGACCTCCTCCCTATAGGCTGTCTCATCGTTGTCAGTGATCAGGTCTACCACTGTTGTGTTATCAGCAAACTTAATGATGGTGTTGCAGTCATGCTTTGCCACGCAGTCATGGGTGAACAGGGAGTACAGGAGGGGACTAAGAACGCACCCCTGAGGGGCCCCGGTGTTGTATTTTGAGGCTTAGAATTAAAGCTATGACGTCTTGTGGTTGGAATTGCAGTATGTATTTAGTTTGAGAATTTAGATGTGAGCTAGCAACTTTTGACAGACTGGTTTTCGTCTGGACAACAAAAAATGGTTGCTTAGCAACTGGACACCAACGTGATCTGTGGAAAACATTGGGGTTGTTCAGTATTGCAGCCCAAAGCGCAGGTGACTGCGGACTGAATGATTTACAAAGAATATTGCATAAACAATAACTACTTATTATTATTTGTAGATCAGTCAGTCACAATTTATCCATGACACATTACGGTTTTGATCCTCTCGAACATGGCCAATGTCTCCCGTCAGATGACGTCACTCCTACGCGATGCTCATCCCTCAACCGATCTGTCTTGTTGGATGTGGAACTCATCTCTAAAAATCGCTCATCCGCCTGACACTAGTTCCTAATTCTGAAAATCACTCCACTCTCAGTAGTTATGATGCACTGGCTACTACGACAAACCATGCTCGATCAGCAGCCTAGTGCAAGCTTGTTTGAATTGCCATACCTAGTTTTCCAGCTTGTGGATGAAGTTGTACGGCATTGAAATTATGGGACTGTTCTCAGCAATCAGCATGTACAGTGAGGGAAAAAAGTATTTGATCCCCTGCTGATTTTGTACATTTGCCCACTGACAAAGAAATGATCAGTCTATAATTTTAATGGTATATTTATTTGAACAGTGAGAGACAGAATAACATCAACAAAATCCAGAAATACGCATGTCAAAAATTTTATAAATTGATTTGCATTTTAATGAGGGAAATAAGTATTTCACCCCCTCTCAATCAGAAAGATTTCTGGCTCCCAGGTGTCTTTTATACAGGTAATGAGCTGAGATTAGGAGCACACTCTTAAAGGGAGTGCTCCTAATCTCAGCTTGTTACCTGTATAAAAGACACCTGTCCACAGAAGCAATCAATCAATCAGATTCCAAACTTTCCACCATGGCCAAGACCAAAGAGCTCTCCAAGGATGTCAGGGACAAGATTGTAGACCTACACAAGGCTGGAATGGGCTACAAGATCATCGCCAAGCAGCTTGGTGAGAAGGTGACAACAGTTGGTGCGATTATTCGCAAATGGAAGAAAAACAAAAGACCTGTCAATCTCCCTCGGTATGGGGCTCCATGCAAAATCTCACCTCGTGGAGTTGCAATGATCATGAGAACGGTGAGGAATCCGCCCAGAACTACACGGGAGGATCTTGTCAATGCTCAAGGCAGCTGGGACCATAGTCACCAAGAAAACAATTGGTAACACACTACGCCGTGAAAGACTGAAATCCTGCAGCGCCCGCAAGGTCCCCCTGCTCAAGAAAGCACATATACAGGCCCGTCTGAAGTTTGCCAATGAACATCTGAATGATACAGAGGAGAACTGGTTGAAAGTGTTGTTGTCAAATGAGACCAAAATCGAGCTCTTTGGCATCAACTCAACTCACCGTGTTTGGAGGAGGAGGAATGCTGCCTATGACCCCAAGAACACCATCCCCACCGTCAAACATGGAGGTGGAAACATTATGCTTTGGGGGTGTTTTTCTGCTAAGGGGACAGGACAACTTCACCGCATCAAAAGAGACGATGGACGGGGCCATATACCGTCAAATCTTGGGTGAGAACCTCCTTCCCTCAGCCAGGGCATTGAAATTGGGTCGTGGATGGGTATTCCAGCATGACAATGACCCAAAACACACGGCCAAGGCAACAAAGGAGTGGCTCAAGAAGAAGCAAATTAAGGTCCTGGAGAAGTCTAGCCAGTCTCCAGTCCTTATTCCCATCGAAAATCTGTGGAGGGAGCTGAAGGTTCGAGTTGCCAAACGTCAGCCTCGAAACCTTAATGACTTGGAGAAGATTGGGACAAAATCCCTCCTGAGATGTGTGCAAACCTGGTGGCCAACTACAAGAAACGTCTGACCTCTGTGATTGCCAACAAGGGTTTTGCCACCAAGTACTAAGTCATGTTTTGCAGAGGGGTCAAAAACTTATTTCCCTCATTAAAATGCAAATCAATTTATAACATTTTTGACATGCGTTTTTCTGGATTTTTGTTTTGTTATTATGTCTCTCACTGTTCAAATAAACCTACCATTAAATTTATAGAATGATAATGTCTTTGTCAGTGGGCAAACGTACAAAATCAGCAGGGGATCAAATACTTTTTTCCCCTCACTGTATCTGACTCTGACACCTGGCACTGTGCCTCGCTATTTTGTAATATTTGTAGAACTTGGCTCACTAATCAAGGCAGAACAGATATCATGAAAAGTCATTTGTGCATTAGCTAGAACTTCGCTACACTAGCTAGCTAGCTAGAGGGAGTATTCAGCATTGAGTGTGTGAACTTTTGTTGATAGCATCCCTGCCTTTCGTTTCATATGGATTGATTTGAGACTGGTTCAGCCAGCAAGCAGACACTAGCTAGCGAACGTGTTAGCCAGCAAATTTTTGGCCACCACAAAACACTTTAGCTAGATGTAGAATTAGGTAGTGAAGATTTGGTCATGAAAAAAGGCAATGTTAGCTACAGGTTTATAGTTTTTGGTAATATTAACTCTGACTATTGAGAATGAAAGGTGGTTCAGTGGACGATATCAACTTGGTAACATTTTAGAATGTTAGGACAGCATTGTAGCCTAACATCTTTTTAGCTTTCCCCTGAGTGTTTGCGAGTTATCAGTGCAGACAGCCATTGCGCTATTTGACATGAGACAATGCTGTGGTTTCCACTAGTTTCCACATCCACAAAGTCAAAATTGGCTATATCTTAAAAAATCATGAAAACCAAAATTGTAGAAATAGTTCCAATATTTGCATAACCTGGAGGTTAGCAATGAGGGTTATTGAATAAGGATCAAATTCTCTGATCTCCTCGAGCTCATTAATGACAGAATGTTCATATTTGAAGATTGAAAGGCCAGTCTCTTTGGCAAATGACAGGAGTGGAATGTTAGCTAAAAAGACTGGATGCAGTTAAATATTGGATGCAGAACAACTTCCTCCAACTCAACAGCAGCAAGACAATGCAGTAGATCACCAACTCCTGCAGCATCCGCCCTGCCATAGATGGCCACATCATTCCCCTCTCCTCAGCCATCACCAACCTGGGTGTGAAATTCGACCCTACTCTCTCCTTCAATTCCAACATTCGTCACATATGTAAAATGTAATTCTTTCACTTGAAGCACATCTCCCACCTAAGGTCCTCTCACCACTTTTTTACACTTTAGTAATTTAGCAGGCCGCTCTTATCCAGAGCGACTTACATGAGCAATTAGTGTTAAGTGCCTTGCTCAAGTGGACATCGACAGATTTTTCACCTAGTCAGCTCGGGGATTCGAACCAGCGCCCTTTCGCTTACTTGCCAATCGCTCTTAACTGCTAGGCTACCTGCCTGCAAACTCAGTTAATTAATTAAAGCTTACTAGAGTTCTGTGTTATTGCACTTCAACGTTGTGGAGTTTCTGTCTCTTCTCTAAATCTTGAGCAGGAGCAACACATTCACATGTAACTTAGAGTCATATGATCTTCCAAAGGTTTTGGAGGTGTTCAAAACCAATATACAGTACCTACAACTCCAGACGACTAAATGCTGATTACAATTACTACTACGAATACCACTTTACTGTTATGTAGCCTACTTCTAAGACCTAGACTGACAATATAACTACTGTTACAATGATGTCATCAGTTTTCCCATAAGCATAGATCAGCTTCACTGGACTGACCTATGAGAGGAGGAGGGGGGATAGAACAAAACAACACCAATTGACATAAAACATACAAGAGCACAGAATAACAAAGATCACAGGCTGAGGACTGTGTGAAGAAAAGGCCTAGTAGGCAGTAGTCACTAAGTGGGGCCTACAATGACATTGAAGTTATGACACTTGTTATGACACCATTGTCTTTATTAATGCTATTTTGTCTGCTTAGATTTCTGAATCCCTGGGAACCATGTAGGGTTACGGACAGGTCACTTTTGAAAATGTCTGCGTCCCTCCCTGTGTTTAGGCCATTGTTCTACTCCCCTGATTGTTTGTGGTGAATGACTCTCAAAAGAACCAGTAGGTGGATGTAAACGAAAGATGGCCTCCAGAGAGTTTTCCAAGAGCAGGTACAGTAGATTGAGCACACTGTACAGAAGAGAAAAGAATCAGGGTTTTAGGAAGACACTGGAGCTTTGCATGGAGGCCTGTTGTGATATTATGAGATGATGATTTAACATTACAAACAATGAAGTACAACAGTGAAAAACCAGAGCACAATAGAGTAGAAACCTGGCGCTGAGCCGTTCCACTGTGCCGACCAGAAAAATAAAATTCTGAACCGGTTCGAACAAAAAAAAAGTTATGGTTTATATCGTTCCTTTCTGTTCCTTTTTAAACCTCTGAAATCATTTATTTATTTATTTTTATTTACATTTTGCTCGACATACACTACCGTTCATAAGTTTGGAGTCACTTAGAAATGTCCTTGTTTTCGAAAGAAAAGCACATTTTTTGTCCATTAAAATAACATCAAATTGATCAGAAATATAGTGTAGACATTGTAATGTTGTAAATGGCTATTCTAGCTGGAAACTGATGATTTTTTATGGAATATCTACATAGACGTACAGAAGCCCATTATCAGCCCATTATCAGCATCCTGTGTTCCAATGGCACGTTGTGTTTTCTAATCCAAGTTTATCATTTTAAAAGGCTAATTGATCATTAGAAAACCCTTTTGCAATTATTACAAACTGTTGTGCTGATTAAAGAAGCAATAAAACTGGCCTTCTTGAGACTAGTTGAGTATCTGGAGCATCAGCAATTGTGGGTTCGATTACAGGCTCAAAATGGCCAGAAACAAATAACTTTCTTCTGAAACTCGTCAGTCTATTCTTGTTCTGAGAAATGAAGGCTATTCCATGCGAGAAATTGCCAAGAAACTGAAGATCTTGAACAACGCTGTCACGCCCTGGCTCTGGGGACTCTTATATGTTGAGCCAGGGTGTTAGTTTATATGTGTAGTGTCTATGTTTTGTTTTCTATGTGTTCTTTTCTAGATCGTGTGTTTCTGTGTTGGCCGGGGTGGTTCCCAATCGGAGGCAGCTGTGTCTTGTTGTCTCTGATTGGGAACCATACTTAGGCAGCCTGTTGTGCACTTGTCATTTGTGGGATCTTGTTCCGGAGAGGTTTGTGTTTTGTTACCTCAGGACTTCACGTATCGTTTTGTTGTTTTGTTGTTATTGTAATAGTACTCATTAAAAGATGTACGCATATCACGCTGCGCCTTGGTCTGTTGCTTACGACGATCGTGACAGAAGATCCCACCATAACAGGACCAAGCAGCGTGTCCAGGAGCAGACAGCCTGGACTTGGGAGGAGATCTTGGACGGGCAGGGATCCTGGACTTGGGAGGAAATCCAGGCCGGAATGGATCGCCGTCCGTGGGAGGAGACGGTGGAGGCGCGCCATAGAGAGGAGCAGCGGCGCCAACCGTGCCGACGTCGGACACGCAAGAGGCAACCGCAATAATTTTTTTTGGGGGGGGCACACGGCATGGACGACGGGGCTGCTGGAGGCAGCTACAGGGCGAGTTTGTGGATTAGGAGAGGAGGCCACCGGGTTTGGGGGGCTGGAAGGGAGGTTGGCGGAGCCTAGAGGTAGAGCAGAGCCAACTCCCCGACTCAGGCTAGGCAGCGTGAGACTGGGCAGGTTCCGAGGTATGCGGAGCTGTGTACTGTGCCGCGAGTGGTCCGGCACAGTCCTGTACGTCCTGTGCTAGCACCACACACGTGTCGTGCTAAGGTGGGCATGCAGCCAGGACGGAGTGTGCCGGCTCAACGCTCGTGGCCTCCAGTACCCCTCTTCGGTCCCGGATATCAAATCAAATCAAATCAAATTTTATTGGTCACATGCGCCGAATACAACAGGTGCAGACATTACAGTGAAATGCTTACTTACAGCCCTTAACCAACAGTGCATTTATTTTAAACAAAAAAAGTAAGAATAAAACAACAACAAAAAAAGTGTTGAGAAAAAAAGAGCAGAAGTAAAATAAAGTGACAGTAGGGAGGCTATATATACAGTAAAATAAAGTGACAGTAGGGAGGCTATATATACAGGGGGGTACCGTTGCAGAGTCAATGTGCGGGGGCACCGGCTAGTTGAGGTAGTTGAGGTAATATGTACATGTGGGTAGAGTTAAAGTGACTATGCATAAATACTTAACAGAGTAGCAGCAGCGTAAAAATGATGGGGTGGGGGGGCAGTGCAAATAGTCCGGGTAGCCATGATTAGCTGTTCAGGAGTCTTATGGCTTGGGGGTAGAAGCTGTTGAGAAGTCTTTTGGACCTAGACTTGGCACTCCGGTGCCGCTTGCCGTGCGGTAGCAGAGAGAACAGTCTATGACTAGGGTGGCTGGAGTCTTTGACAATTTTGAGGGCCTTACTCTGACACCGCCTGGTATAGAGGTCCTGGATGGCAGGGAGCTTTGCCCCAGTGATGTACTGGGCCGTACGCACTACACTCTGTAGTGCCTTGCGGTCAGAGGCCAAGCAGTTGCCATACCAGGCGGTGATGCAACCAGTCAGGATGCTCTCGATGGTGCAGCTGTAGAATTTTTTGAGGATCTGAGGACCCATGCCAAATCTTTTTAGTCTCCTGAGGGGGAATAGGCTTTGTCGTGCCCTCTTCACGACTGTCTTGGTGTGTTTGGACCATGATAGTTCGTTGGTGATGTGGACACCAAGGAACTTGAAGCTCTCAACCTGTTCCACTACAGCCCCGTCGATGAGAATGGGGGAGTGCTCAGTCCTCTTTTTTTTTTCCTGTAGTCCACAATCATCTCCTTTGTCTTGGTCACGTTGAGGGAGAGGTTGTTGTCCTGGCACCACACGGCCAGATCTCTGACCTCCTCCCTATAGGCTGTCTCATCGTTGTCGGTGATCAGGCCTACCACTGTTGTGTCGTCGGCAAACTTAATGATGGTGTTGGAGTCGTGCCTGGCCATGCAGTCATGGGTGAACAGAGAGTACAGGAGGGGACTGAGCACGCACCCCTGAGGGGCCCCCGTGTTGAGGATCAGTGTGGCAGATGTGTTGTTACCTACCCTTACCACCTGGGGGCGGCCCGTCAGGAAGTCCAGGATCCAGTTGCAGAGGGAGGTGTTTAGTCCCAGGATCCTTAGCTTAGTGATGAGCTTAGAGGGCACTATGGTGTTGAATGCTGAGCTGTAGTCAATGAATAGCATTCTCACGTAGGTGTTCCTCTTGTCCAGGTGGGAAAGGGCAGTGTGGAGTGCGATAGAGATTGCATCATCTGTGGATCTGTTGGGGCGGTATGCAAATTGGAGTGGGTCTAGGGTTTCTGGGATTATGCTGTTGATGTGAGCCATGACCAGTCTTTCAAAGCACTTCATGGCTACAGACGTCAGTGCTACGGGTCGGTAGTCATTTAGGCAGGTTATCTTAGAGTTCTTGGGCACGGGGACTATGGTGGTCTGCTTGAAACATGTTGGTATTACAGACTCAGTCAGGGACATGTTGAAAATGTCAGTGAAGACACTTGCCAGTTGGTCAGCACATGCTCGGAGTACACGTCCTGGTAATCCGTCTGGCCCTGCGGCCTTGTGAATGTTGACCTGCTTAAAAGTCTTACTCACATCGGCTACGGAGAGCGTGATCACATAGTCGTCCGGAACAGCTGGTGCTCTCATGCATGCTTCAGTGTTGCTTGCCTCGAAGCGAGCATAGAAGTGGTTTAGCTCGTCTGGTAGGCTTGTGTCACTGGGCAGCTCGCGGCTGTGCTTCCCTTTGTAGTCTGTAATAGTTTTCAAGGATATCCTGCGCCAGTGCCACGTGCTGTAGTGCCAGTACGAGTACACAGCCCTGTACGTCCTGTGCTGATGCCTCACACAGAGTGTGTAAAAAAAGGCATTCATCCAGGACGGGTTGTGTCAGCTCTTCGCTCCAGACCTCCAGTCCGTCTCCACAGCCCGGTCCGGCCTGTTCCTGTTCCCCGCACCAAGCCTGTGGTGCGCGTCGCCAGCCCGGCCCGGCCTGTTCCTGCTCCCCGCACCAAGACTGTGGTGCGCGTCGCCAGCCCGGCCCGGCCTGTTCCTGCCCCTCGCACCAAGCCTGTGGTGCGCGTCGCCAGCCCGTTCCGGCCTGTTCCTGCTCCCCGCACCAAGCCTGTGGTGCGCGTCGTCAGCCCGGTCCGGCCTGTTCCTGCTCCCCGCACCAAGACAGTGGTGCGCGTCGTCAGCCCGGTCCGGCCCGTTCCTGCTCCCCACACCAAGCCAGTGGTGCGCGTCGCCAGCCCGGTCCGGCCCGTCCCTGCTCCCCGCACCAAGCCTGTGGTGCGTGTCGTCAGTCCGGCACAGCCCGTGCCTGTTTCACCGGTGCCTGGTCAGGTACCGGTCAGCTGCTCCACACCGGAGCATAAGCAATCCGCTCCACCGATGTCCAGTCCAGCTCCAGCCAGCGGGGCCAGACCAGACCAGGGGCGCTACGGGGGGGGTAGTTAGAGGGTGGTGGTCACGCCCGGAGCCGGATCCGCCTCCGAGGCGGAATGCCCACCCGGCCCCTCCCCTGTTGGGTTTAGTTGGCGCAGTCGCAGTCCGCGCCTTTGGGGGGGGGGGGGGGGGGGGTACTGTCACGCCCTGGCTCTGGGGACTCTTATATGTTGAGCCAGGGTGTTAGTTTATATGTGTAGTGTCTATGTTTTGTTTTCTATGTGTTCTTTTCTAGATCATGTGTTTCTGTGTTGGCCGGGGTGGTTCCCAATCGGAGGCAGCTGTGTCTTGTTGTCTCTGATTGGGAACCATACTTAGGCAGCCTGTTGTGCACTTGTCATTTGTGGGATCTTGTTCCGGAGAGGTTTGTGTTTTGTTACCTTAGGACTTCACGTATCGTTTTGTTGTTTTGTTGTTATTGTAATAGTACTCATTAAAAGATGTACGCATATCACGCTGCGCCTTGGTCCGTTGCTTGCGACGATCGTGACAAACGCTGTGTACTCCTCCCTTCACAGAACAGTGCAAACTGGCTCTAACCAGAATAGAAAGAGTGGGAGGCCCCGGTGCACAACTGAGCAAGAGGACAAATACATTAGAGTGTCTAGTTTGAGAAACAGATGCCTCACAGGTCCTCAACTGGCAGCTTCATTAAATAGTACCCGCAATACACCAGTCTTATAGCGGACAGCCAAGTTTTCTGTCACTCATAATGCTCATCAGCGTTTCATCTTTTTTTCCCCTAACCTTGCCCCACTTGTTAGATAATATGCACATTGATAGCTTAATAGCAAACGTCCTCGCCATGTGATTTATCATAGTAGCAGGCAGCAGCAATCTAAATGATCAGACCAAAAACGTGAGGAAAATTGATTGTGTGAAATTATGAAGCGAGTGGAAGGAGAAATACAGCTTCACTCTATACAATCATAGCAGCAGGATCAACGGACAGCCCGCCCTTCTCTTTACAGAGACCCAGTTGAGTCATTTAGACCACGTAAATCCTCACACATGATTGACTGACATGAAAATGATGCGTGCTGGCACCTGTTTTTCTTTTTTCAATCATGGATAATTACCAAAAAATACTCGGTTTGTAATCGTATCCAGAAAATTGCTCATATCCGTTACAATACTCGTTTTGTCCGACTACTCGGCACACCCCTAACCCAGGCAATCTGTCTAAATGAATAACACTATTGGCTATGCAGCCTAAATGACAACCCATTAATTGGTAGACTATAGCCATGATCTACACTCAGTGGCCAGTTTATTAAGGTACAACACCCCGTTCACGAAAAGAGTTCGCTCCTACAGCCAGTGAGTAACGTGGCTATGGCTTGCTATGCAGTATAAAGCAGGCAGACAGGCATCGAGGCATTCAGTTACTGTTCGATTGAACATTAAAATGGGCAAAACGAGTGACCTAAGCGACTTTGAGCCTGGTATGATAGTTGGTGCCAGGCAGGTTGGTTCCAGGTTCTCAGAAACGGCCGGCCTCCTGGGCTTTTCACACACAACAGTGTCTACAGCAGGGTTCTTCAATTCCGGTCCTGGAGGGCCGAAACTCTTCTGTTTTTTATTTCTACCTGGTAGTTAATTGCACTCACCTTGTGTCCCAGGTCTGAATTACCCCCTGATTAGAAGGAGAGGATGGAATTGAAGAACCCTGGTCTACAGTTTACCGAGAACGGTGTGACAAACAAAAAACATCCAGTCAGTGTGCGAAAACAGCTTGTTGATGAGAGAGGTCGAAGGAGAATGGCAAGAATCATGCAAGATAACAGGCGGTCCACAAACAGGCAAATAACGGCGCAGTACAACAGTGGTGTGCAGAACAACATCTTGGAACGCACAACTCGTCGGTCCTTGTCATGAATGGGCTATTGCAGCAGACGACCACACCGGGTTCCACTACTATCAGCTAAAAATGAGAAGAAGCGGCTCCAGTGGGCACGCGATCACCAACACTGGACAACTGAGGTGGAAAAAACATTGCCTGGTTCGACCGACAAATCCCAGTTCCTGTTGCATCATGCTGATGGCAGAGTCAGGTTGTTGGCCATGGCCCCATCCTGCCTGGTGTCAACGGTACAGGCTGGTAGCGGTGGTGTAATGGTGTTCGACCCGGTACTAGATGGGTGTATTTGAGTAATTTGTTTAAGTAATGAACTGACAAGTGAACAAGACAACATGATGATTGCTATTATCTGGACAATTATTTTTGAATGCTTCGCAGCCAATAGGCTATAAAAGGCCTGGGTGGATGGAAATCATTTAAATAGCCAATGTGAAAAATGACTGGGAAAGATCAAATGTCAAACGGCCTAAGATGCTGAAATTGTAAGCACACAATACTTATGTCCATTGTTCTTTCTCCCTTTAAAATAAATACATTTACTTTTGCCCGAATTAAGGCATCATAACGGGGAAATTGATACATTAATTGAAATATTTGTCATCACGTGTCGATTAAACTTTTTTTTAATTCTCCCATAGAAAGTTCAATTAATAATTTTAATGAATTGGTTGAATGAATGTTGAAGAAACAATTACAGAGTTAATAAAAGAGAGAGACGAACAAGCAGGCTATGTGCGCTAAGCCCACAATTGTTGTTGGACAATTATATTGAAATTAATTAATGAATTAACTGAATCCCAAGGTGGGAATGTACAAGAATTGTAGCTAGGCCATCTGAAAATGTAGCTGATAAAATCAGGTGAATAAATGGCCTAAATCCATTTTATTGTCAATTAACAGAGTGATGTTTTTTCTGTGGTATCCTGAGAGGGATAACGTATTTCTTTCCTTTGGCTGAAAAAATAAGAGGTAGGCCTATCACGCTGTATACTTCAGAAGTGTCTCATCTATCTCAAAAGGTAGAACCAG
Source organism: Coregonus lavaretus (assembly GCF_964263955.1). Taxonomy (NCBI): domain Eukaryota; kingdom Metazoa; phylum Chordata; class Actinopteri; order Salmoniformes; family Salmonidae; genus Coregonus; species Coregonus lavaretus. The sequence goes on along the minus strand of NC_139995.1, from coordinate 47,081,730 downwards.
CCCTAGACAGGTGTCACGCTCGTTGATAGACAGATCAGACCAAGGTGCAGCGTGGTATGCATACATATTCCTTTATTCACTGAATACAGATCAAAACAACAAAATACAAACAACCGTGAAGTTCAACAGGCTGCACAAGCCAAAACAGAAACAAGATCCCACAACTAAGGTAGGCAAAATGGCTGCCTAAGTATGAACCCCAATCAGAGACAACGATCGACAGCTGCCTCTGATTGGGAAACACACCCGGCCAACATAGAAATACAAAATCTTGAATTTACACCCTGACCAAACAAACTAGAGAAAAACAGGGCTCTCAAGGTCAGGGCGTGACAACAGGACTCCTTAATAATAATCACATTACACATACTGACTCAAATTAATAATAAAATGTATTAAAATAAATCGTAAAATAATGACCAATGGAATCATAAGTCATATTATTATATGTAATTTGTTTCCCTTCATAATGCACTTTCTTAAAATAGGACATTTGTGTGTTTGACTAGAGCGCATTTAAGTCTGGCCAAGACTATATGTATATTTTCTTTGTATTGCATAGATACAGTCACTGACCAATAACCTGCATAAATAAAAGGAATGGTCACTACGGAGGCACCAATAAGGTCGCTCTCTCACCTGTGCAACAGTACAGGACAGATTCATGCGGAAAACATGAAAGGGGAGCAGGGGAAAGAGGAAGATGAGGGATTAATACAATTTAGTTTTTGATGTTTTATTAATACAGTGGGGGAAAAAAGTATTTAGTCAGCCACCAATTGTGCAAGTTCTCCTTCTTAAAAAGATGAGAGGGGCCTGCAAATGTCATCATAGATACACGTCAACTATGACAGACAAATTGATTTAAAAAAATCCAGAAAATCACATTGTAGGATTTTTAATGAATTTATTTGCAAATTATGGTGGAAAATAAGTATTTGGTCACCTACAAACAAGCAAGATTTCTGGATCTCACAGACCTGTAACTTCTTCTTTAAGAGGCTCCTCTGTCCTCCACTCGTTACCTGTATTAATGGCACCTGTTTGAACTCGTTATCAGTATAAAAGACACCTGTCCACAACCTCAAACAGTCACACTCCAAACTCCACTATGGCCAAGACCAAAGAGCTGTCAAAGGACACCAGAAACAAAATTGTAGACCTGCACCAGTTTGGGAAGAATGAATCTGCAATAGGTAAGCAGCTTGGTTTGAAGAAATCAACTGTGGGAGCAATTATTAGGAAATGGAAGACATACAAGACCACTGATAATCTCCCTCGATCTGGGGCTCCACGCAAGATCTCACCCTGTGGGGTCAAAATGATCACAAGAACGGTGAGCAAAAATCCCAGAACCACACAGGGGGACCTAGTGAATGACCTGCAGAGAGCTGGGACCAAAGTAACAAAGCCTACCATCCGTAACACACTACGTCGCCAGGGACTCAAATCCTGCAGTGCCAGATGTGTCCCCCTGCTTAAGCCAGTAGATGTCCAGGCCCGTCTGAAGTTTGCTAGAGTGCATTTGGATGATCCAGAAGAGGATTGGGAGAATGTCATATGGTCAGATGAAACCAAAATATAACTTTTTGGTAAAAACTCAACTCGTCGTGTTTGGAGGACAAAGAATGCTGAGTTGCATCCAAAGAACACCATACCTACTGTGAAGCATGGGGGTGGAAACATCATGCTTTGGGGCTGTTTTTCTGCAAAGAGACCAGGACGACTGATCCGTGTAAAGGAAAGAATGAATGGGGCGATGTATCGTGAGATTTTGACTGAAAACCTCCTTCCATCAGCAAGGGCATTGAAGATGAAACGTGGCTGGGTCTTTCAGCATGACAATGATCCCAAACACACCGCCCGGGCAACGAAGGAGTGGCTTCGTAAGAAGCATTTCAAGGTCCTGGAGTGGCCTAGCCAGTCTCCAGATCTCAACCCCATAGACAATCTTTGGAGGGAGTTGAAAGTCCGTGTTGCCCAGCGACAGCCCCAAAACATCACTGCTCTAGAGGAGATCTGCATGGAGGAATGGGCCAAAATACCAGCAACAGTGTGTGAAAACCTTGTGAAGACTTACAGAAAACGTTTGACCTGTGTCATTGCCAACAAAGGGTATATAACAAAGTATTGAGAAACTTTTGTTATTGCCCAAATACTTATTTTCCACCATAATTTGCAAATAAATTCATTAAAAATCCTACAATGTGATTTTTCTGGAAAGAAAATTCTCATTTTGTTTGTCATAGCTGACGTGTACCTATGATGAAAATTACAGGCCTCTCTCATCTTTTTAAGTGGGAGAACTTGCACAATTGGTGGCTGACTAAATTATTTTTATGCCCACTAAGAAGCTTGAGAATTGATCAACACGTATCATTGTAGCTGTTTATGTCGTGTACCAACACCTTACATAATGTATGGAGTCAATATGAGACAAATAATATGTAAAGACCCATCTCAATATCACGTGTTGTGGATAATACTTAAGATATGAATACATTAACATGTGTGACATGGCATGTCAATGGAATTGTGCAGCCAGACGAAATAATTAAGATATTTTCTTATTTGAAAAAGAATAACACCAACATCTGTTTTTTACTCACCCATCAGCAATAGAAAGTGAAAGGTTTGGGCGAGCTTGGGATGGGTTGGCATTCTCCTCCACATACTCCTCAAGATCTAGAGGCATATAATTTCTCATTGATAAAAAAAGTCAAATTTTAGTCTACAGAAATTACTACAGACCCAAATGGATGTTTTATAATGGTAAAAGGAAAACTGGCACAAGTCACTTTACTGAATTGTTATTCCCAAATGAAGATGACCCAAAGTTCATTAATGACCTTTTACTAAACTATCTCAATGTAACAGGAATGTTATATTGGGGGTGATTTTAATTGTGATGCAGGATGCAACTCTAGACAAGTCATCAACTAAACTATATCCTCTTCCTAATATGTCTATAGTATTAAACCACGACATCAAAGAGATGGGTCTATGTGAACTGTGGAGATATAAACATCCAACTGAAAGATAATACTCCTATTACTCACGTCCACAATTCATATTCAACTTTTCTTTAACCCCCTAGAGCCGATGTTTGCACCCCGCGGAAATCAAATTAGTATAGCACATTAAAGCTCCAACCTCCTATGCCAATAACAAAGACCTGGTGATCCAACACAATGTTACTTGGAGATAAGGAGTTTACCTCATATCTCAACACAAAGATAGACATATTTTGGGAAATAAATGTAGATAATGAAGTATGCCCAACTGTTATTGGTAGCTCTTAAAGCATACACTGAGTTTACAAAACATTAAGAACACCTTCCTAATATTGAGTGGCCACTTTAGTTGTGATAAGGTTTGTATCACAACTAAAGTGGCCAAATAACTTCTTAAAATTAAGCACATTAATCCGCTTTACAAGGGGTGTAGAGCCTAACCAGCATACATAAGCAGCGCGTGAGTTTCAAGTTTGGGAAAGATAATTTTTACCATAAACATGCACCTTTATAATAAAAGCATTACATGCATAATCACATTTGCAGTCACTTTTGATAATGGTGTTTTCCCGCTAATGGAACATTTGAGATTATAGCCTACTGCCGTGTGCACATTGCTGCACTTATAATGTGAAGATATAGCCTAATAGTTTATCAACATTTTAAGCTAAACGTTGTGATCTGTTGCGTCAGCCTCATTGTGTAAAACAGTTGTTTAGATGCTAGTGGTTGTATGAATTTGGGATCTATCGCATCCCACAACTGTCCCAGACTATGTTTGGAATATTTATTTCTCACACAGAATAGAATAGGTCAACTTTTTTACTATGGGGGATAGTAGATTAACATAGGCTAGTGCTTTTGCTGTTCGTTAGGCCTACTCATCTTGTTGGCTGACGAAAAGTAAATGTGGACAGTTCTTCCAATATCTTCAATTTGCATCTCGGAATTGGATAAGGACGCACGCAGTCTTCACTTGTAGCCTGTGAGAAAGACCCGATCACGTGATGGAGAGCCATGTGAGTGAAAGGTGCTTCGGAGCACGCAGCACTCAGGGAGAAGGGAATTATAATTATTATATTTAGCTCAAGGGCACAACGGCCACTGGCCGCAAAAGGCATGGATTTTTTTAGGGTGCATTACGGCAACACAAAGGGGATGCCGCTGGGAAAATCGAGGCATTATCAAGTGCTTGTCAAATTGTGAATGAGAGACTGATGAAATGTGTACAGCCTGCGCAAAAAAACAAAGCAGAGCTCATGCCTTTCAAGCAACTTTTTTCAAATCATCATTAGAGTCGCATCATGCAGCCTTACAATGTATTAAAAATCAAAACATATAGCCCAACGTTTGTAGAACAACTAAAGTTACATTAATAACTCTAAATGAAGCATATACTGTAGGGGTACCTATTTCTTTGTTAACCGCTCAACACAGAATAGCTACATGTGCGCACTCCCTCAAATCGTTTGGAGAAAAGATCCTTTCTATTTTATTCAGCTTTGTTCAATTGTATTCTTCATACTATAAAATAATATAAAATAATGCCACAGAATTCTAAGCAAATCTTGTCTGCTAAATGAACTAGTGTAGCCCACAGCCAAATTGCATAGTCAGATCAGGACCTAACAGAAGGACAACTCAGAGTATGCTAGTCTGTTCTTCTGAAATAGACTACATTTTCTTCATATCATGTTTCTTTAGACCTGTCTAAAATAAATAATGGATTTATTCTGAAGGTGTAGGCTATATTACATGGATTTATTAGACTTTTTTAAATGTAGATGTTCCAAAGGTCTGCATCAGTGGCTTGTAGGCTATGTGTGAATGCCAGGAGACGCTAAATGTGTTTATGTTAATGAACAGTCAATTACTGTGAGACCGGCAGTTATTTGCTTGACAATCACTGGCTGACCGCCACAGCCCTACACCTTGTTCAGCAAGGTGAAAATTCAGGGAAAATGCTTGCTTGGCAAAGTAAGAAAGAGGAAAAGGAAAGTACCGTCCTTAGCATTCAAACCCCAGATGGTAGCATAACAATGGATCCTTCTGAAATCAACTCAGTCTTTAAAACATTTTAGCACAAACTGTATCAATCTGGAAACAATAGCTCAAAGGAGGATATACAGTGAGGGAAAAAAGTATTTGATCCCCTGCTGATTTTGTACGTTTGCCCACTGACAAAGAAATGATCAGTCTATAATTTTAATGGTAGGTTTATTTGAACAGTGACAGACAGAATAACAACAACAACATCCAGAAAAACACATGTCAAAAATGTTATATATTGATTTGCATTTTAATGAGGGAAATAAGTATTTGACCCAATATCAATCAGAAAGATTTCTGGCTCCCAGGTGTCTTTTATACAGGTAACGAGCTGAGATTAGGAGCACAATCTTAAAGGGAATGCTCCTAATCTCAGTTTGTTACCTGTATAAAAGACACCTGTCCACAGAAGCAATCAATCAGATTCCAAACTCTCCACCATGGCCAAGACCAAAGAGCTCTCCAAGGATGTCAGGGACAAGATTGTAGACCTACACAAGGCTGGAATGGGCTACAAGACCATCGCCAAGCAGCTTGGTGAGAAGGTGACAACAGTTGGTGCGATTATTCGCAAATGGAAGAAACACAAAAGAACTGTCAATCTCCCTCGGCCTGGGGCTCCATGCAAAATCTCACCTCGTGGAGTTGCAATGATCATGAGAATGGTGAGGAATCAGCCCAGAACTACACGGGAGGATCTTGTCAATGATCTCAAGGCAGCTGGGACCATAGTCACCAAGAAAACATTTGGAACACACTACGCCGTGAAGGACTGAAATCCTGCAGCGCCCGCAAGGTCCCGCTGCTCAAGAAAGCACATAGACAGGCCCGTCTGAAGTTTGCCAATGAACATCTGAATGATTCAGAGGAGAACTGGGTGAAAGTGTTGTGGTCAGATGAGACCAAAATCGAGCTCTTTGGCATCAACTCAACTCGCCGTGTTTGGAGGAGGGGGAATGCTGCCTATGACCCCAAGAACACCATCCCCACCGTCAAACATGGAGGTGGAAACATTATGCTTTGGGGGTGTTTTTCTGCTAAGGGGACAGGACAACTTTACCGCATCAAAGGGACGATGGACGGGGCCATGTACCGTCAAATCTTGGGTGAGAACCTCCTTCCCTCAGCCAGGGCATTGAAAATGGGTCGTGGATGGTTATTCCAGCATGACAATGACCCAAAACACAAGGCCAAGGCAACAAAGGAGTGGCCTAGCCAGTCTCCAGACCTTAATCCCTTAGAAAATCTGTGGAGGGAGCTGAAGGTTCGAGTTGCCAAACGTCAGCCTCTTAACCTTAATGACTTGGAGAAGATCTGCAAAGAGGAGTGGGACAAAATCCCTCCTGAGATGTGTGCAAACCTGGTGGCCAACTACAAGAAATGTCTGACCTCTATGATTGCCAACAAGGGTTTTGCCACCAAGTACCTTAGTCATGTTTTGCAGAGGCGTCAAATACTTATTTGCCTCATTAAAATGCAAATCAATTCATAACATTTTTTACTTGCATTTTTCTGGATTTTTTAGTTGTTATTCTGTCTCTCACTGTTCAAATAAACCTACCATTAAAATTATAGACTGATCATGTCTTTGTCATTGGGCAAACGTACAAAATCAGCAGGGGATCAAATACTTTTTTCCTTCACTGTAAGGACATATTACCAATTATGAGTGAATCAGAGAACATGAGTATGGATAGAAATATTACCCCAGGTGAATTGTTGGAAGCCATCAATAATCTACAAAATGGGAAATCTCCTGGTAATGATGGATTCCCAGCGGAATGTTATAGAAACATTCGTCCCAAATGACTAAAGCCAAGTTACTTATGCTCACAGAAGCTCTAGAGAAAAATGTACTTCCCTAGTCACTATATTTGGCCACAATCACCCTGCTTGAAAAGAAAGATAAGGATCCACTATCATGCAGATCATTTCGCCCAGTATCACTCTTGAATCTGGATTACAAAATCATTGCTAAGATATTGGCTTTTCGCATAGTAAAACAAAACAAAAGTTGATTCACTCCGATCAAACAGGGTTTATACAGAACAGGATGTCTGCAGACAATCGCCGCAGGTTTTTCTCTCTCAATATAATCTATCATACCAAGATCTTGAATGCTCCAAAAGTGTCAGTATGAATAGATGCATAAATAAATAAAGCATTCGATAGGGTTGAATGGGCATATTTGGTGGCTGTCTGAAAAACATTTGGTTTTGGTTAGGTATTTATTTCCTGGATTGAGCTTTTGTACTGTGGTGTCGAGACAACGATGCTGATATGCTGTGATGACAAGAAATCCGCTGACACTGTCCTTGATTATAATGGTTTATTACATAAAATATTACAGTATCAATTTACAGACTCCTGCAGAAATCTGGAGAACAACTGACCCAATCTCTAATATGTTATTCTCTCCGTCCTTTGTTCAAAAACATGGTATTTATATCCTATGTAACATAATATGGGTGGTTTTAGATAGACCAATCCCTGGCCTTTACACATCCGAATCTCCTCTTTCTTAGGGGGCCCCTATAGTAATGTTTTCCAGATGTTTCCGCAAGCAGAGCCAAACTCCTCTAACACACCATTTGCAAACGTCAGCAAAATCATAAACTGTTTAGATACTACATATTTCCCCCCTTCCGAAAACAAAAAGAATAGAATTATGACAAATCTTGTGTAACTTTAACAATAAAACAAAATGTATGTAGTGTGAAAAAAATGTATGAAGTGTAAACAAATCATTATGGTAGTGTAAGAGCGAAAAACCTGTCTGGCAGCTTTCTTTCCAAATATCCATCAATCAATCAAGACAGTAAAATTCTCTCATGGCCCCTCTGCCCCAGGCGACCACCTAAGTACTCCAGATCAATTTATAAATCTTTATCAATGCATTTTAAACTATGATGCAATTGAATACACATGAAAGCCTCAGAAAACAAAATACAATCAAAAATGTCCACATTCAGGCTGGTCGACCCATCGGCCCCTCCTGTGGATTCTCTCTGTCCCTGCCTAGACCCAATATCCCTAAGCATCCACGAAAAAAACAAAAACATCTGAGGTCCCCACATGTACCCAACAACAGAAAACATCAATCTTCAAAAATTAATACAGAAAGAATATGACACAAATGATGTATTACACATACAAATATGTCTATATATCATTGCAGACACTGGAATGTAGTCCACTACACTGCATCTGATGGAATCTGAACATTTCCACACCTTCCTTGTTCCACTTCCTCCAGTCCATTCATATTGTCCATGTTTGAGTATTTGAATCCCCTCTACACATTCCCCCATATGCTTCTGGAAGAAAAGAAAACACCAACCAGTATCTTTTGCAAAACAACACATGCAAATTAAAACATCAATATCAACAATAATATAAAAATGATATATAAAATGATATATACAATTAATCACATTCCATTTCCCCCCTTTGATTCATAAGAAAATACTAAATATCACAATAATATAATTATCCTACAATCAGATATTCAACATTTCCTAGAGTTATTTCAACCCTAGTTTTCATAACTTTTTTGTTTGTTCTGACTTTTCCCCAATTTTTTAAAAATCTATTTCACTGATTTATCCACAAAACTCTTACCCATTTTCTGAGGATATTCGATCGGGAATCCCCCACCTGCTTATGACTTCTTTACACAAGACCTTTGCAACCGACTGAGCATATTTTAGCTTAGTTGGAAATCTTATGCACCTCTTGGTGTAGGAATGTCATACTCAACCTGTTCAAGCAGATATGGTTCCCAAAAACCATACTCCTTTGTGATCTTTCTCCTAACCTCCCCCCTTGCAACATTAGCTAACCCATGTGCTTCCTAAATCATCAGACCTAATAGGTCTAGAGGCGCTACTATCAACCCCTCATGGTTTCTCCAAAGACAACAAAGGATTGTTAATCTGAGGATTTTTTATTGTCTTCAAAACACCTGCTTTCGAAAGTCCTTCAATTTGTGGTTCGATCCCTTGGATTGCTTCATCTTTCAATGTATACTGATTCTTCCAAGGAGGTCTGGCTCCTGGTCGAAGTTCAACTTTCACCAGTTGGACTGATTTCACAAGTCCAATATCGGTACTGTGTTGAGACCACAAACATTCTGGAACTTGTTGCAACATCTCCTCTTTCATAGGGTCTGAATCCATCTTCGCACTGCAAATAGATTCATGTGTCATCCGTACAGCTTGTGGCTCTCCTTGTCCTTGAGCCGAAATCATGATTTTGAGAAATCACTGATCTTCACTCCTCCAAATCGCCAAATTCTCTTTCATTGGTACGAAAACAGCTTTCTCTGCTTCTGTCATCATTTCTCCTATTTGCTTCTGCTCATAGCCTTCAGAAACCAACAAGGTCACATGTGGCACACTCTTCTCAATCTCAAATTCTTTATCCAGATAATCGTCTGTGTTTATCTTCATAGCTGCTCCTTGTGGTCCTAAAATTATGCAACATGAGCTGAGTTGAACTTTCTTTGGTTGATGACTCAACCATTCCTCTGAGTTCGATTGGGCAGCATTCTTGAAATACTTGAGCGTACAATGAAATGGATATTCCGGAAGCCTCGCATCTGGTATGTTTGCCACAATGAATTTCTCCCATATCTTAGCCTGCTTCAAAAAATCTTCACTGAGATTTCCAATCCAGAATAGTGAAGAAGAATCCATCTCTGTCGTCATCAACAATTGGTAAACCTTTTCCTTTGGCACTTCTACTAGACAGCCGTCTGGTGTACATTTTATTGTACAGTTCAATTTACACAATGCATCTCTTCCCAACAATGCAATAGGTGTATGTTCTGATACCAGTATGGGTATTGTAATTTTCTGATTTTCATAGCAGAGCTCAATTGGTTCCGTAAGAGGAATCAGCTGTTTCACTCCCTCAAATCCGATTGTCCTAATTAGTTGAATGGACATAGGGAGATGTGTAGTATCTTCAGGCCGAACACAGGTAAAAGCAGCTCCGCTATCCGCCATCACTTCCAATGGTCGTTTGTTTACTTTCACCTCAATTGTTGGATCTTTTTCCGGTCCTGATGCTACCAGCTGACACCCCCCTTTCGGATCTTCTGGGCACCCCTAGAATCCTTGCTCCGGGCCCCTATAAGGGTTCACCGGTCCTCCAGATGATCTTGACTGGCCCCTGTATCTTCCTCTGAAATTCCCTCTGGTGTTTCCTCCTGGCCCATTACACTCACGGGCAAAGTGACCAACCTGTCCACAATTATAACACACTTCTGAAGATTGCTGGAAGTATGGCTTAAATCTTCCTCCTCTTCCTCTTCCTAAGCCTTCTCATCCTCTTCCTCTCCAATTCTGTGTCTGTCCAGAAACTAGCTGTGGATATGAAACAACTGGTACCGCTATTGGTGGCTGGTACAATTGCGGTTGGAACTGGTTCGGTTGAAGCTGTGGCAGTGATTGTTGATTTGGTGCACACTGATTCTGCATATCCAAAGCTTGTTTCTTCTCCTTCTTATTCTCCACCAGTTGTATTTGATTGAGTTTTCTGAGAGTTTCTTGGTCCTGTTCTTTCTGGTTGTGTTCCTTTTTCCGGTACAGATCCACTTGATGGGCTATATGATCTGTATAGACACCTTTTGACATGCTTCCAAGTCCAACCACCTCTGCCAGTTTGCTCCTTACTGGTGAGGGCAGTCCCATCTGCAGTTTAGCTCTCAAAATTGACTGCTCAATTTGACTCACATCAGGATCATTTCCGGTAATATTTCTCCACACTTGATGAACTCTTAAAACATAGGCTCTCAGATTTTCTTGTTGTCCTAGTGGGTCAATTAGAATGTTGTCAGGATGCACATTTGTTGGAAATGTGTCTTTCAGTGCTCTCCACAGCCGATTTCTACTTGCTGCCAACAATTCAGGATCATTCACCGCAGTCCCCACATATCGATGAAGTCCAGCTCTCTGAAAAATGTCTTCCATTCCTGGAATCCCAAGGAGATTAGCCAAAAGTCTCTTAATGTCTCCTATGGCAGACTGTGTTCCCACCGTAATTTCTTCCAATTTTGAAATCCAAGGATATACTCCATCTTGAAGAGTAGGCAGCTTCTCAAGTATATCTGACATATCGGTAATCTGCAAATGCTTATACTCCAGGTTCTGTCCTCGAATTATCACTGGCATCATCTTCTTACTTGTGCTCCCTTGTCTTGGCCTCAATATATACCTCTTCTCCAATTCTTGGGATCCTTTTTTCAGCAGTTTTTTCTTCTGTATCTTCAGCTTCTTGAGTTGTTCTTCCAGTTCTCTTACTTCTTCTAAATTATTGGCCTTATCCAGGCATGATACGCATCGGTCTATATATTTTTCTGTTTCTTCTGTGCTAGTCATTGTAGGATAAAATCCTCTTGAATATGAAGCACCTTTAATCTCCAAATCTTTATGGCTGTCTTCATCTTCACTTTCATCAGAACTCGAATCTCTTGTATTCTTCTCCTTCCAACTTCCATCACCACTTCATTCCGCTCTGGCCAACTTCTGTCTGATCACAGGGTCATATCCACCCATGATCTCTTCCGAATCACTCTGATCATCATCATCATCATCATCTTCAAGTTCCATCCTCCTGAACCTCACTCCACCCTTAGTTTCCAGACATCTCGTTTTCTTCTTACTTTTGGAGTTTGGATTCATCTTTATGGTCGTTTCTGCTTGTCCTCTCTCTATCATTCGTTCATCTTCATCTCTGATGCAATAATCACCCTCCTGAATGATCACTGGATGCTGAGGATAGACGTCCTTAAACTCTACTTCTTCCTCGTAAGGTGGGGGTCTTTTTGCTGAATCCGTATGTGAGAAAGGTGTATTGACTTCTGCCATTAGTTTTTCTGTCACCTTCACCACTTTTGCCATTTTCTCTATACCTCTGTCTCTTTTATCTTTTGTATCTTTTATCAGTTTTTGTCCTTCATTTTCAAACAGCTTAAGAACACCCAGCTCTCTTTGTCTCTTTTCTTTACGATGTTCCCCTTTTTTCCCCTTCTCTTGATCTGCCTTATATGTGGCCACAAGCACTTTCATTATCTTGATGACGTCTGGGTTAAGAGTCCCTTCCACTGGCCATGGTTGTTCAATGTCAGGCCAACGTTTATTCCATTTTCCAGATAACCTTGCAATACCATGAACAAGAGGATTACTCTTTTGTACTACATCAACAGGAGTAATTACTTTCATAGTTTTGATGTCCTTTTTCCCCATTGTAACAACTCTTTTATATTCCTTTATTGTGAATTATTTTATTATTATTATTATTGTTTTAAACCAATTAATTTCTAAACCAAAAAATACTTTAGACTATGTAGCTTATGTTTCCCTCCTTTTTGTTTTTTAAAATTTAAATTAATTAATTAATTAGCAGGCAGGGGAGTGGCATATTTGCTCTACGTAACTCTAAACTCATAAAATCCCACGCATGTGCAGCTCATTCACCAGTGCGATTTCAGAGTGACAGGAGCTCTCCCAAGCAGCTCTCTCCAAGCTAAACAACAGAAAGCAGACAGACCAGCCGTCCCTCCGTTATTTCCAACACAGACAAACAGTAACACTTAACAAAACTCACAAACCAACACAGAACATAGAACACAAATCCTACTTCGAAGTTTCTTAACTTTACCACAATCTATTTTCTCTCTCCTCTATCTTCACATCTTTTACTCTAATCTGTAGACTTATTTTCTTATCCATTACATCTAACGTCCTCCCAGGGGCTCATAGTTTTTTAACAATTATTAAATGTTCTCTTTTATAGAGACTCATAAGATTTTAACCTTAACTAACATATTTCCTTACAAAAAACTAAAACCCCTGTTGTCATAGCCTTAGTCGACACACAGCAGAGACCTCCCCTTTTATACACATGCATAGGCTGTCTGCCTCTCACACACACACTTCAAGAGGAATGCATCCGTTCATACAATACACTAAGCATGCTACCGTCGCTCCTTATTTCTCATTGTTCCTTCCTAAATTTCTGCTACCTCGAGTTGCAGATATTCAATGAGAGGTTACTTCGAACACATACCTCGTCAACTACAGTGGGGAGAACAAGTATTTGATACACTGCCGATTTTTCAGGTTTTCCTACTTACAAGGCATGTAAAGGTCTGTAATTTTTATCATAGGTACACTTCAACTGTGAGAGACGGAATCTAAAACAAAAATCCAGAAAATCACATTGTATGATTTTTAAATAATTAATTTGCATTTTATTGCATGACATAAGTATTTGATCACCTACCAACCAGTAAGAATTCCGGCTCTCACAGACCTGTTAGTTTTTCATTAAGAAGCCCTCCTGTTCTCCACTCATTACCTGTATTAACTGCACCTGTTTGAACTCGTTACCTGTATAAAAGATACCTGTCCACACACTCAATCAAACAGACTCCAACCTCTCCACAATGGCCAAGACCAGAGAGCTGTGTAAGGACATCAGGGATAAAATTGTAAACCTGCACAAGGCTGGGATGGGCTACAGGACAATAGGCAAGCAGCTTGGTGAGAAGGCAACAAATGTTGGACCAATTATTAGAAAATGGAAGAAGTTCAAGATGAAGGTCAATCACCCTCAGTCTGGGGCTCCATGCAAGATGTCACCTCGTGGGGCATCAATGATCAAGAGGAAGGTGAGGGATCAGCCCAGAACTACACGGCAGGACCTGGTCAATGACCTGAAGAGAGCTGGGACCACAGTCTCAAAGAAAACCATTAGTAACACACTACACCGTCATGGATTAAAATCCTGCAGCACACGCAAGGTCCCCCTGCTCAAGCCAGCGCATGTCCAGGCCCGTCTGAAGTTTGCCAATGACCATCTCGATGATCCAGAGGAGGAATGGGAGAAGGTCATGGGGTCTGATGAGACAAAAATAGAGCTTTTTGGTCTAAACTCCATTCGCCGTGTTTGGAGGAAGAAGAAGGATGAGTACAACCCCAAGAACACCATCCCAACCGTGAAGCATGGAGGTGGAAACATCATTCTTTGGGGATGCTTTTCTGCAAAGGGGACAGGACGACTGCACCGTATTGAGGGGAGGATGGATGGGGCCATGTATCGCAAGATCTTGGCCAACAACCTCCTTCCCTCAGTAAGAGCATTGAAGATGGGTCGTGGCTTGTTCTTACAGCATGACAACGACCCGAAACACACAGCCAGGGCAACTAAGGAGTGGCTCCGTAAGAAGCATCTCAAGGTCCTGGAGTGGCCTAGCCAGTCTCCAGACCTGAACCCAATAGAAAATCTTTGGAGGGAGCTGAAAGTCCGTATTGCCCAGCGACAGCCCCGAAACCTGAAGGATCTGGAGAAGGTCTGTATGGAGGAGTGGGCCAAAATCCCTGCTGCAGTGTGTGCAAACCTGGTCAAGACCTACAGGAAACGTATGATCTCTGTAATTGCAAACAAAGGTTTCTGTACCAAATATTAAGTTCTGCTTTTCTGATGTATCAAATACTTATGTCATGCAATAAAATGCAAATTAATTACTTAAAAATCATACAATGTGATTTTCTGGATATTATTTTTTTTTTCTCTCACAGTTGAAGTGTACCTATGATAAAAATTACAGACCTCTACATGCTTTGTAAGTAGGAAAACCTGCAAAATCGGCAGTGTATCAAATACTTGTTCTCCCCACTGTATATGTCGAGAGGTAACTTACAATGGAATGTATCTTCCACAAACTCCAGTTCCCAGAACTGACCTTAAAAATCAACCTAGTGATTTTTCAGGATTTTCGGCCCATCCTAATGATTGCCTCGTTTGAGGGCTTCCTTAAATCAGCGACGTCCTAAAAGTATACTTTTTCCTTATTTCCTGGCCTTATTCCTTCATGCTATCCCTGGACACTCCTTTGAATTTTATTCAAGCCAAATATCTGTGTGCCCAGTGTTAACAATTCCTATAGACACTCCCCCCTGTTTGCGTTGTTCCCAACGCAAACAAATGTAGAAATTTAGAACGGATTCTCATCATACAGCAAATAACAGCAAAGCGCACACACAAGTTTTTAAACGGTACATCTCCTCAACGCACACACACAGCACACGAACTGACCAGCGCCCAAAGTTTGTGAGAAATCTCACCTTATTTGCCTGCGTCTTGAGCGGGAGTCACTTCGTAGCTCATGAATGGAACGCTAAGAAAAGACGCAACATATCCCATCCTCGTCGCCATTCTGTGGTGTCGAGACAACGATGCTGATATGCTGTGATGACAAGAAATCTGCTGACACTGTCCTTGATTATAATGGTTTATTACATCAAAGATTACAGTATCAATTTACAGACTCCTGCAGAAATCTGGAGAACAACTGACCCAATCTGTAATATGTTATCTCTCCGTTCTTTGTTCAAAAACATGGCATTTATATCCTATGTAACATAATATGGGTGGTTTTAGATAGACCAATCCCTGGCCTTTACACATCCGAATCTCCTCTTTCTTAGGGGGCCCCTATAGTAATGTTTTCCAGATGTTTCCGCAAGCAGCGCCAAATTCCTCTAACACACCATTTTCAAACGTCAGCAAAATCATAAACTGTTTAGATACTACAGTACAAATCCCCCAAAGCATCTATACAAGCAAATGGACAGATCTCTGAATAATTTCAGTTATCATGAGGGACAAGACAGGGATGTTCTTTGTCTAGTTATTTATTTTCTTTAGCCACAGAATTCCTAGCATCAATAATTAGAACTCATGGCTCAATCCGGGGCATAGAGATTGGTGGAGATCAACAAATTATATCACTGTATTCAGATTACATACTTTATTTATCTGAACCAGAACATTCTCTGTCATTTATTTTACTACTGTTGGATACATATGGTGCTGTATCAGGATTTAAAGTGAATTAGAAGAAAACTGAAATAATTCCCATTTCTAGTTATGACTTCAAAAAATAAATGTAACTGGACGTGGACAAAGACACATATGAAATACATGGGTGTACTGATACCATGCAACCTGGAGGAGGCATATAAAATCAATTACTATCTTTTAATAGATAAGATTGAATCTGATGTTCAGAGATGGCCATCTCTCCCCATTTCTATGTTAGGTAGGGTCAACATTATAAAAATTAATATATTACAAAGATGTATGTATTTATTCCAGGCCCTGCCAGTTTAAATTCCATACAACTTGTTTTATAAAATAAATGGCCTGCTCTCCACTTTATTTGGAATGGAAAGACCTCAAGAGTCAAATTGACTGTTTTACACTTAACCCATGAAGCTGGAGGTCTTGGACTACCTCATATGAAGATGTATTACTGGGCTGCACAACTGCCTTCACTTTAACAATGGACAGCAGACTATCCTTGTGCATGTAGGAGTATTGAAGCCATACATTTGACATTTTAGACATTTAGCGGGGGGGTCGAGGTGAGGAGGGGGATTATTTAAGATACTGTTTAAAGATGTAGGGTTTCAGATGTTTTCGGAAGAAGGGCAGGGCCTCTGCTGTACTAGCTTCAGGGGGAAGCTGGTTCCACAACTGGGGTGCCAGGACAGAGAAGAGCTTGAACTGGGCTGAGCGGGAGGTGGCAGAACGGAGTACTCGGGTTGGGGTGTAGGGTTTGAGCATAGCCTAAAGGTAGGGAGGGGCAATTCCTCTTGCTGCTCCGTAGATAAGCACCATGGTCTTGTAGTGGATGCGAGCTTTAACTAGAAGCCAGTGGAGTGTGCAGTGGACCAGGGTGACATGAAAGAGTTTGGGAAGGTTGAAAACCAGGCAGGCTGCAGTGTTCTGTATAAGTTGCAGGGGTTTGATAGCACAAGCGGGGAGTCCAGCCAACAGCGAGTTGCAGTAGTCCAGACAGGAGATGACAAGTGCCTGGATTAGGACCTGCGCCGCTTCCTGTGTGAGATAGAGTCGTACTCTACAGATGTGGTAGAGTATGAACCTGCAGGAGCGAGTCACTGCTTTGATGTTTACAGAGAACGACAAGGCGTTGTCCAGGGTCACGTCAAGGTAGTTTGCACTCTGGGAGGGTGACACTGTGGAGTTGTCAACCGTGATGGAGAGGTCTTTGAGCGGGCAGGCCTTCCCCAAGAGGAAGAACAGCTACGTCTTGTCGAGGTTGAGATTGAGGTGGTGGGCCAACATCCCAAGCAGAGATGTGTGTTAGAAGGGTGAAAGGAGAAAAGTAGTTGAGTGTCATCCGCATAGCAATGATATGAGAGACCATGTGAGGATATGACGGAGCCGAGTGACTAGGTGTATAGAGAAAAGAGGAAAGGGCCTAGAACCGAGCCCTGGGGGACACCAATAGTGAGAGTATGTGGTGCAGACACAGGTAGGAGCGGCCTGCAAGATAGGATGCAATCCAAGAATGTGCAGAGCCTGAGACACCCATCCCTGAGAGGGTGGAGAGGACGATCTGATAGTTCATGGTGTCAAAGGCAGTGGATAGCTCTAGGATGAGAACAGAGGAGAGAGAGTCAGCTTTGGCAGTTTGTAGAGCCTCCGTGACACAGAGAAGAACAGTCTCGGTTGAGTGACCTGTCTTGAAGCCTGACTGGTTAGGGTCAAGAAGATCGTTCTGAGAGAGATAACGAGAGTTGATCAAAGACAGCACACTCAAATGTTTTGGAAAGAAAAGAAAGAGGGGATAAAGGTCTATAGTTTTTGACGTCAGATGAGTCGAATGTTGGTTAAATGTAATACCTTATGTTCTAAATTATACAGTACCAGTCAAAAGTTTGGACACACCTACTCATTCAAGGGTTTTTCTTTTTTTTTAAACTATTTTCTACATTGTAGAATAATAGTGAAGACATCAAAACTATAAAATAACACATATTGAATCATGTAGTGACCAAAAAAGTGTTAAACAAATACAAATATATTTTAGATTCTTCAAAGTAGCCATCCTTTGCATTTTACATTTACATTTTAGTCATTTAGCAGACGCTCTTATCCAGAGCGACTTACAGTTAGTGAATACATATTTTTTTTATACTGGCCCCCCGTGGGAATCGAACCCACAACCCTGGCGTTGCAAACGCCTTGCTCTATCAACTGAGCTACATCCCGGCCGGCCATTCCCTCCCCTACCCTGGACGACGCTGGGCCAATTGTGCGCCGCCCATGAGTCTCCCGGTCGCGGCCAGCTGCGACAGAGCCTGGATTCGAACCAGGATCTCTAGTGACACAGTTAGCACTGCGATGCAGTGCCTTAGACCACTGCGCCACTCAGGAGTCTTTGCCTTGATGACAGCTTTGCACACTCTTGGCATTCTCTCAACCAGCTTCATGAGGTAGTCACCTCGAATGCATTTCAATTAACAGGTGTGCCTTGTTAAAAGTTAATTTGCTGAATTTCTTTCCTTCTTAATGCCAATCAGTTGTAGGTAGGGGTGGTATACAGAAGATAGCCCTTTTTGGTAAAATACCAAGTCCATATTATGGCAAGAACAGCTCAAATAAGCAAAGAGAAACGACAGTCCATCATTACTTTAAGACATGAAGGTCAGTCAATTTCTTCAAGTGCAGTCGCAAAAACCATCAAGCGCTATGATGAAACTGGCTCTCAAGAGGACAGCCACTGGAAAGGAAGACCCAGAGTTTCCTCTGCTGCAGAGGATAAAATTATTAGAGATAACTGTACCTCAGATTGCAGCCCAAATAAATGCTTCACAGAGTTCAAGTAACAGACCCATCTCAACATCAACTGTTCAGAGGAAACTGCGTGAATCAGGCCTTCATGGTCGATTTGCTGCAAAGAAACCACTACTAAAGGACACCAATAATAAGAAGAGACTTGCTTGGGCCAAGAAACACGTGCAATGGACATTAGACCGGTGGAAATCTGTCCTTTGGTCTGATGAGTCCAAACTTGAGAATTTTGGTGCCAACTGCTGTGTCTTTGTGAGACGCAAAGTAGGAGAACGGATGATCTCCGCATGTGTGTTTCCCACCGTGAAGCATGGAGGAGGAGGTGTGATGGTGTGGGGGTACTTTGCTGGTGACACTGTCTGTGATTTATTTAGAATTCAAGGCACACTTAACCAGCATGGCTACCACAGTATTCTGCAGCGATACGTCATCCCATCTGGTTTGCGCTTAGTGGGACTATCATTTGTTTTTCAACAGGACCTACAGGCTGTGTAAGGGCTATTTGACCAAGAAGGAGAGTGATGGAGTGCTGCATCAGATGACCTGGCCTCCACAATCACCCGACCTCAACCCAATTGAGATGGTTTGGGATGAGTTGGACCGCTGAGTGAAGGAAAAGCAGCCAACAAGTGCTCAGCATATGTGGGAACTCCTTCAAGACTGTTGGAAAAGCATTCCTCATTAAGCTAATTGAGAGAATGCCAAGAGTATGGAAAGCTGTCATCTAGGCAAAGGGTGGCTATGTGTTATTTCATAGTTTTGATGTCTTCACTATTATTCTACATTGTAGAAAATAGTAAAAATATAGAGAAGCCTTTGAATGAGTAGGTGTGTCCAAACATTTGACTGGTACTGTATACCGTTGAAGTCGGAAGTTTACATACACCGCAAACTACATTTAAACTCAGTTTTTCATAATTCCTGACATTTAATCCTAGTAAAAAATCCCTGTCTTAGGTCAGTTAGGATCACCACTTTATTTTAAGAATGTGAAATGTCAGAATAATAGTAGAGAGACTGATTTATTTCAGCTTTTATTTCTTTCATCACATTCCCAGTGGGTCAGAAATGTACATACACTCAATTAGAATTTAGTAGGATTGCCTTTAAATTGTTTAACTTGGGTCAAACGTTTCGGGTAGCCTTCCACAAGCTTCCCACGATAAATTGGGTGAATTTTGGCCCATTCCTCCTGACAGAGCTGGTGTAACCGAGTCAGGTTTGTAGGCCTCCTTGCTCACACACGCTTTTTCAGTTCTGCCCACACATTTTCTATAGAATTGAGGTCAGGGCTTTGTGATGGCCACTCCAATACCTTGACTTCGTTGTCCTTAAGCCATTTTGGAAGTATGCTTGGGGTCATTGTCCATTTGGAAGACCCATTTGCGACCAAGCTTTAACTTCCTGACTGATGTCTTGAGATGTTGCTTCAATATATCCACATAATTTTCCTTCCTCATGATGCCATCTATTTTGTGAAGTGCACCAGTCCCTCCTGCAGCAAAGCACCCCCACAGCATGATGCTGCCACCCCCGTGCTTCACGGTTGGGATGGTGTTCTTCGGCTTGCAAGTCACCCCCTTTTTCCTCCAAACATAACAATGGTCATTATGGCCAAACAATTCAATTTTTTTTTCATCAGACCAGAGGACATTACTCCAAAAAGTACGATCTTTGTCCCCATGTACAGTTGCAAACCGTAGTCTGGCTTTTTTATGGCGGTTTTGGAGCAGTGGCTTCTTCCTTGCTGAGCGGCCTTTCAGGTTATGTCGATATAGGACTTGTTTTACTGTGGATATAGATACTTTTGTACCTGTTTCCTCCAGCATCTTCACAAGGTCCTTTGCTGTTGTTCTGGGATTGATTTGCACTTTTCACACCAAAGTACGTTCATCTCTAGGAGACAGAACGCGTCTCCTTCCTGAGCCGTATGACAGATGTTTGGTCACACGGTGTTCATACTTGCATACTATTGTTTGAACAGATGAACGTGGTACCTGCAGGCGTTTGGAAATTGCTCCCAAGGATGAACCAGACTTGTGGAGGTCTACACTGTTTTTTTCTGAGGTCTTGGCTGATTTATTTTGATTTTCCCATGATGTCAAGCAAAGAGGCACTGAGTTTGAAGGTAGGCCTTGTAATACATCCACAGGTACACCTCCAATTGACTCAAATGATGTCAATTAGCCTATTAGAAGCTTCTAAAGCCATGACATCATTTTCTGGAATTTTCCAAGTAGTTTAAAAGCACAGTAAGCTTAGTGTATGTAAACTTCTGACCCACTGGAATTGTGATACAGTGAATTATAAGTTAAATAATCTGTCTGTAAACAATTGTTGGAAAAATTACTTGTGTCATGCACGAAGTAGATGTCCTAACCGACTTGGCAAAACTATAGTTTGTTAACAAGAAATGTGTGGAGTGGTTGAAAAACGAATTTTAATGACTCCAACGTAAGTGTATGTAAATTTCTGACTTCAACTGTATACACTACTGTTCAAAAGTTTAGGGTCACTTAGAAATGTCTTTGTTTGCCATGAAAACATACATGAAATGACCACACGGTCAAGCTGCTCCCACAACAGCACAATAGGGTTGAGATCCGGTGACTGTGCTGACCACTCCATTATAGACAGAATACCAGCTGATTGCTTCTTCCCTAAATAGTCATTGCATATTTTGGAGCTGTGCTTTGGGTCAGTGTCCTATTGTAGGAGGAAATTTGCTCCAATCAAGCGCCGTCCACAGGGTATGGCATGGCGTTGCAAAATGGAGTGATAGCCTTCCTTCTTCAAGATCCCTTTTACCCTATACAATCTCCTACTTTACCACCACCAAAGCACCCCCAGACCATCACTTTGCCTCCACCATGCTTGACAGATGGCATCAAGCTCTCCTCCAGCATCTTTTCATTTGGTCTGTGTCTCACAAATGTTATTCTTTGTGATCTGAACATCTCAAACTTCTATTCGTCTGTCCATAACACTTTTTTCCAATCTTCCTCTGTCCAGTGTCTGTGTTCTTTTGCCCATCTTAATCTTTTCTTTTTATTGGCCAGTCTGAGATATGACTTTTTCTCTGCAACTCTGTCTAGAAGGTCAGCATCCCGGAGTCGCCTCTTAACTGTTGACGTTGAGACTGGTGTTTTGCGGGTACTATTTAATGAAGCTGCCAGTTGAGGACCTGTGAGGGAGTAGTACACAGCGTTGTACGAGATCTTCAGTTTCTTGGCAATTTCTCGCGTGGAATAGTCTTCATTTCTCAGAACAAGAATAGACTGACGAGTTTCAGAAGAAAGTTATTTGTTTCTGGCCATTTTGATTCTGTAATCGAACCCACAATTGCTGATGCTCCAGATACTCAACTAGTCTCAAGAAGGCCAGTTTTATTGCTTCTTTAATCAGCACAACAGTTTTCAGCTGTACTAACATAATTGCAAAAGGGTTTTCTAATGATCAATTAGCCTTTTCAAATGATAAACATGGATTAGCAAACACAATGTGCCATTGGAACACAGGACAGACGGTTGCTGATAATGGGCCTCTGTACACCTATGTAGATATTCCATTAAAAATCAGCCGTTTCCAGCTACAATAGCCATTTACAACATTAACAATGTCTACACTGTATTTCTGATCAATTTGATGTTATTTTAATGAACAAAAAAATTGCTTTTCTTTCGAAAACAAGGACATTTCTAAGTAACCCCAAACGTATGAACTGTAGTGTATATTTTTACTCCGGACTCCGACATTGCTCATTGTAATATTTCTATATTTCTTAATTCCATTCTTTTACTTTGAGGTTTGTGTGTATTGATGTGTATTGTTAGATATTATTGCGCTGTTGGAGCTAAGAACACAAGCATTTTGCTACACCAGTAATATAATCTGCTAAATATGCGACCAATACAATTTGATTTGATTTGATTTTACTATTTTGCATTATGCCCGTAGGGCAAAATAGTGATATGACATGGTCTTGATGGTAAATGTTGCTATTTTCATTAATGGCACCATTCATTTTCCTTCCAGGTTTTGTCAGCTTACTTCTCATTCAGCGGAGAGGGACATGTCTAATCAGAAGAAGAGCTGCTAGCACTCTTCAAGAAGAAGATTAAAGGTAAGTTTAGAGAATTTAAAGTCAAAGTTAATTTAGACTTGTAAAGGAGATGCAAATCTTTCACACGTGCATGAATTCCAGCATGGTCGTTTTGATACCACAACTCACCGTCATCCTCCATGGTATGCGTGTAATTTTTGTAAAGGTAACATAATCTTAAAGATTAAAACATCTTTAACACCAAATCATGACCCTTTACTGACTCTTTTCATTGGACACCAACGTTGTCTTGTTTCTTAAAGACTAGGAAGAATGCAGGCATTAGTTTAACCTCTACTGGATCGGTGTCCCGTATACGGGACGGTTGAGCTAACGTGCGCTATTGTGATTAGCATGACTGTTGTAAGTAACAGCAAACTTTCCAGGACATAGATATGTCTTATATGGGCGGAAAGCTTAATTTCTTGTTAGTCTAACTGCACTGTCCAATTTACAGTAGCTATTACAGTGAAAAAATACCATGCTATTGTTTGAGGAGAGTGCCCAACAACAAAAAACTTATCATGGCAACTGGTTTGATGCATTCACCTCTGAAGGTAAATAATGTACTTACATTCAGTAATCTTGCTCTGATTTGTCATCCTAAGGGTCCCAGAGATAAAATGTAGCATAGTTTTGTTTGATAAAATCCATTTTTATATTCAAATGTAGGAACTAGGTTCTACAGCTTGAACCCATGCTGTCTCTGGCTCCACACCCACCCTGACCCCAGCCATCTAGATGTGTGAAGGTTAGTGTATAAGCTAATGATCCATCATGTATGAAATTCCTGGGAGTGTGTAAACTTACATTTTGTATAACCATATAATTTTTTGTATGTTCTCTATAGTTATGTACTTGAAAATGTATCAATTGACCAATTTGTCACATTTGGGCAGACTTGATACAAAATAGTCCAGTATTGCAATGCTTCACTGGATCAATCTGAAACTTTGCACACACACTGCTCTTCTAGTGGCCAAAATCTAAATTGCACCTAAACTGCAATATTATATTGTGTTCTTTCTCTTGCATTTCAAAGATGATGGAAAAATAATAAAAAAATAACCCATGTTCTTTTGTTTGTATTATCTTTTATAATGTGTTATATTCTCCTACATGTATTTCATATTTCCACAAACTTCTAAGTGTTTCCTTTCAAATGGTATCAAGAATATGCATATACTTGCTTCAGGTCCTGAGCTACAGGCAGTTAGATTTGGGTATGTCATTTTAGGCAAAAATGGAAAAAAAGGGTCCGATCCTTAAGAGGTTAACCTGTTTGCCAAATCTGTTCATTTGAATAGAGACACTTATTTAATGATTGGGGTGGACGGACCTAATGAGTGTTCTGTTAAAGCAAGACTGACAAACGGAGGTGGTTTAGAACCACCCCCACATGATAAGTAACCTTGCCTGATGTTGAAAGACTTGTGTTAACACCCCAAACTGATTCATCAAAAGGCCTTACCAAGAAAAACGTACAAAAGGAGATTATTTAGTCGAATTTTTCCTGCTAAGCCCTTTTGATGGATTTATGTCATTGTTGTCAAGCACCCCTCCTATTTTCAGCAGGCTTAACACTGTTTTGTGGCAGGATTTGTTTATTTAATTGTTTGCTCCCTATTACTTGGGTACAAGAGCAAGAAGAATTTACTAACATTATTTGAATGTGCCTTAAGGATAATAATGGCAGTGGTGGTGGTGGAGGATACCGGCTCTTTTTCACATTCCCAACCCACAGTACGGCTGGGAAATGGTACCTTATCTCTGGGATTGGATGTAGAAGGAGGGGGCAAGGGGAGGGGTGCACCTGAGGTGAATTTGACTCTCACACGGGACGGGGCTAAAGCACATTCCTCGGCACCTAGAACAGGGTTTACTTGGCCGGGTACACAGAAGCTCCATAGAATCAAGACATAGGTGTCAGCCTCAGGTTAAGTTTGAATGCTGTCTGATTACCATTGCTCGATTGAGCAGCCTGTTACCTGCTCACACACACACACTCACTCACTCACTGCACAGTACAGGTTGTTGGTGGCACCTTAATAGGGGATGATGGGCTCATAGTAATGGCTGGAACAGAATAAATGGAATGGTATGGAATTCATCAAACACATGGTTTCAATGTTTGATTCCATTCCGTTCACGCTATTCCAGCCGTTATTATGAGTCGTCCTCCCCTCAGAAGTGTGCAGACACACACACAAACCAAGTCACTGGGAGATACTGGAGGAAATCACTTCAGCTTTATGAAGCTCCTGCTAATCCCACCGAGTTTAACACTGATTCTCATTCATCGCTGTGCTTACCTATAATTATACGTTGCATACTTTGGGTATTAGCAAAGCTGTTACTTAAATTTGCAAGTATGGTGTTTTCTGGCCTGTATTAGTAGGGCTCCCTTTTATTCTGTTTCAGTGCAGGCCCCACAGAATACTCACCAAAGCAGAAGTGTAATTCCACAAATAGTGTAATTTTGTCAAATTTTATTTCACCTAATTTTAACATTCTGTCATAAAGAGCACATGTACAACTTCATAACAAACATGTTTTCCTATCTCAAGAGGTTTGATCTATGGGTAATAGGGTTGAAGTGTTATGCTCGCGCGCTTAGTTTCTCCACCACAAAACACCAGAAAATTGCCAAAAAGAGTAGAACCATCTCATCTGCTTTTACACTATGATGTTACTATTACATTTCTTTAAGGAATAGTTTTACCATATTAAAACGACAGTTCAGTTCATGTTAGAGGGTGGACCTTAAACTTGAGGGGGACATATGTAAATTAATCAATCATATTAAATAAGTAAATATCTTAAATTCCCAAAGCAACAAAATAGCTAGAACTTTACAATGATGGTGAAAACGTGGCAGAATCTTAGGCTTAAGTGGGTTAAATTCTTCCTAGAAGTTGGACAAATATGACGTGGGTAATGCCAAAGTAGGGATTTTCAGAGAAAACAAATAACTTATTTGAATGAAAACACACTGCTATTGGATTTTTTAACATGGTTTAATTCCGTTAGCAGCGATGGGCAATTCCGTTCTTCGGGAATAATACTGATTGCTCAACCTGTCAGTATTGATCCAAGTATCACCACTGAAATATGATTACACATAGGCAATTGCATGGGATTTCTCTAATAGGGTTAGGGTTATTAATACAATTTAGTGAATTGGCCACCAGAGGCAGCACCTTCAACCCTTTTAAACACCCAATGCAGCTGTTTTTATCTCAATATTAAATCATTTCTAGGTAACAATTAAATAACTTACTCTAATAGTTTTCTATTCAAGTGGTCAAAAATAAACTAAAATAGATTTTTCTCTAAAAACTATTTCACAAGCAAAACATTTGCTAGGACCGTCTGGGAGTGGTCTGAGTGGGGAGGGGGAAGGATATGTAATATGAAAACTAGATGTTATTGGCAGAAAGGTTTGGAACTCTTTGTTATTGGTCTATATTTACTTTTGCCGCCTGGTGATGTCACCAGGCAAGCCACAACTCCACCCATGCAAAACCTGCTGATTAGAAGGTCCTGTGTATTACGAAATAACACTGATCAAATTTCTTCACACTTTTACAGTGTTAGTTTAGGGGCCTACCTCAATTAGTATTACAAAATAACTTCTCATAATTACCATACTTTGACTACATTTATGTCAAGGAAACATGCCAAATGTCTTTCTTAGATCTAATTAAGGAAGTAATGTAAAACATTAATTTAAAAAATGGCATTTAACTGTAAGCCCATATAGATTGCCAAATATTATGTGTCTCAACATCAGTTGAGGCAAGTTTCAAATTAGTTTTTGATAAGGCATCAAAAGCATAATTGATTCCCCTGCAGTCCCATCCCTGGTGTATTACACATACAGGGCTGCCATCTGGCATTTGGACAGGACTTAAGTTGCTCTGCAGTGTAGCATCCAGGCCAAGTACCCTATAGACCTATATGTAAAAGTATACATAACAGATAAGAATGTAGTACTGTATTGCCCAATTATGTGTTCAATGTGCTTGGATTGGTCACCTTAGGCAGCCATTTCTGCAGTCTGTCTTTTGGAACTATCTTTACATACTTTTCTTCACCTACTTTTTAAAGTCATACCCATTTACGCATACCCATTTATATTTTCCATTTTAGACTTAGTTCTTTGTAATGTTGTTGCGTAGGATTCACAAATAAGAATATAAGAAGATTTCCATTTTAAAGCATAGGGCACACAGATTAAGCCTAGTGCTGGACTAAAAAAGCATGCTCAATGGAGAATCTCCATTGAAAGCTTTTTAGTCCAGGACTAGGCTTAGTCTCTGTCTGGGAAACCAGCCCATAATTGATCAAGTCAAGCTTAATTTATGAGATACTGGCCTAATTGTCTGCCTATTTTACATCATTCCAATTGGGTTGACAACACCCTGCCAATTTGGACGTGAGACTCTGGATCTTTAGGTACCCTCTCGGCAAGCGAAAGGAAAAATTAAGGGGAAAAAATAACAAAATGTTTATGAACAATGTTGGTCAGTGATTTGTGAATTTTTAAGTCAGAAGTCAGACACTGTAAAAATAAATAAATAGAACTAGTGTAGACAATTATTCGTATACACACAAAAAAAGCTGATTGGCATACACTAACAAAACAGTTGTATACAATATTCAGTCAGTATTCATACTTCATTTTCAGACTGATGGATGGCTCTAATCAAAGATTTTCTAGAAACTTCTAGATTTTCCCCCTTGGTCTGTGCTATCTGGAATCCTTGTGATGTCCCTACCCCATTGAAGTTGAAATGTAAAATGTTTTAAGGTAAGGGTTAGGTAAGGGTTATGGTTAAGGTTAGGGTAAGGATAGGGGTTTGGGTTTGGGGTAGTTACGTCCCAAGCATACTGGATAGCACTGACCTTTCCCTGCCTGCTACATCTGTCGCTTTAAATAAACGTCAACAGCAGACGTGCCCCCTAGGGATGTGTGATTAGTCCTTTGTTGTTCTCCATTATGATTGATAATTTATTGTACCAAGTGTGACCAGATATTGGGATAAATATCCCATTGGGATAAGTGTTTAGGTTCCTGGGGTTCGGGTTTGACACTTGTATGATGTGGGTGGAACATGAAATATTAAATGTGATGAGTTGCCTGTCAGATGTTGAAAATGTTATAATATATAGCGCTATCTAGGTCATCACTGGACTATGGTACAGTGGAGGCTGCTGAGGAGAGGATGGCTCATAATCATGGCTGGAATGGAGTGAATGGAGTGGGATCATACACATCAAAGACGTGGTTTCCATGTGGTTGATACCATTCCATTGACTCCATTCCAGACATTTTTATGAGCCGTCCTCCCCTCAGCAGCTTCCACTGCAATGGTAGTGTAGCATATGGATCAGCAGCTCAGACATCTTGAAAAAAGCTAGATGTAATCCAGGCTCAAGCTCTAAGAATATGTTGTGGAGCAGTCCGGACCTCCCAGGTAGCAGCGCTCCAGGTAGCGTTGGGGGAGATGTCTTTAAAGTTGAGAAGACAAGAACTAACCATGACATATTGGGTAAATCTTCAAGGACATAAGGTTACACATCCTACTTAAAAAGGTGCTCCTAGAGTGCTGGGAGCATGAACGAGATCTGAATACAAGTTTTGAGTGGATAGGTAATGGCATGACGAGAGAGATGGGGTTGTTTGGTAAGGAGTTCAGCCTGGAAGAACCTCTGTGGTTATTCCTACTATCCCACCTTGGTTGCTTCCTCAGCCAATGATAGACCTAGGGTTGCTTTACAGGGTAAGAGCTGGTGAGGAAGGAGTAGATCCAGTAAATATTGTAAGTGAACATTTAAGAACTCAGTACTATGCTGTCTTGAATATATTCACAGATGGATCTAAGGACCCTAAAACAGGTAGTAGTGGCAAAAAGAGCAACGGATCATTTATCCGTATACACAATGGAGTTGCTGGCCATACCCTTGGCTGCTGAGTGGGTGGAGGAGGTGAGGCCAGACAGGGTAGTCATCTGCTCTGACTCATCTGCTACACTGATGAGCTTAAATTCATTTGTGTCTCTGAGCAGAAAGGATTTATTGTATGAGGTTTTGCAGTGCCTGTTTAGGGTGAGACAGATGGGGGTATGTGTGAGGTTCCTCTGGGTACCAGCTCATGTGGGAGTCGAGGGGAATGAGGAGGTGGATGTTCTTGCCAAGCAGGCTCTCAAACATTCTAGTGTCGATATGGAAGTGTCAATCAGTAAAGCAGAAGCCAAAGGGTTAATTAGAACAGTGGTTAAAACAAATGGCAAGAGTTGTAGAACAGGAAGGGCAAGGGAAGACCCCTGTAAAAGATCCAGGAAAAGGTGGGGGCAGGGAGGTCCTCAGGTTGAGAGAGAAGGGAGGAAAAACCAAGAAGAATGTACACTAAAGTGGGGCTTGGCTGGCTCTGGCTGCCGGGGAAAGTAACGTCCGATAATGAAAGCGATATGGATCCTAATGAATATATACATCCAGGCTTGAGGTCGACGAAGAAAGTAACCTCACAGAAAGAAGAAGATAAGGAGAGTAGAGAAAGCAGATGAGTTTGAATCTGATGAAGGTAGCAACAACAAGGCAGACGGTGTGTGGAGGAAGATTGGTGTAAAGTACAAGCAGAATGCGCTGTGCTCCAGACTGAACTTTGGAGGTGAACTGGAAGACAACGAGGACAAACTACCTGAGGTGGCAGGTGTGGTGAAGATCTCAGAGCCCCAGCTTCGCACCGATGGTCATGATAAAGATGAATCTGGTCCAGTAGGAGAGAAATGTTTGAAGAAAATGGACCCCTGCCTTTTGGCTGACCTATATGTGGTTTAAAGTTGGGTGGAAAAGGAATTGGGTACCGTTGAATAGGTGAATGTAACCCAAAGTGGACTTGTGATGTTTTTTTTGTGTTTCTTACACCCAGAGGGAGCGGGCGCTTCGTGCAACGTGAATGGGAACAAGAGCAGTTACTTGAAAGGGCGCCATTGAAAGGAGTGATTACTGGGGTAGCGGTAAAGGTGAAGGTGGATCAACTGAAGTGGAAGATTTCCCTTGTCTGTGACGCCCACTGTTTGGTGTGACGCAAACCCAGTGGCGAGCGTGGTGAAACAGAAGAGTCAATGTCTGTCCTTTTGAGTTTTGATGTTGAGTCTTTACCCGACTAAGTAATCAATTATTATCCCATACAAGCTTTTGTGCTGAACCCACTACTTTGTTTCAGGTGCCAAGGTTATGGTCATGTGGCAGCAGTGTGTAGGAGGGAGATTCCTAGATGTGAGAAGTGTTCAGGAGGGCATGAGACTGTGTACTATCAGTGAAAGAAGCGGTATGTGTAATCTGTGGGGTGCCCATGTTGCAGGGGATCAGAAGTGTCCGGTGCGAGAGAGGCAGATTGAGGTTGCCATGATTAGAGTTGTACAAAAGGTGCTGTATGCTGAGGCAGTGAAGAAAGAACAGGAAGATGGGTCAAGGGGGAGGGATCCTGAGAGGCTCCTGGTGAGTGGTAGACTTTTGTCAGTACAGAGTGATGGGCCTACGAATTAAATGTGCTTCAGTAAGGTTGGCTTTTTAGCGTTCATTGCCATGGTTATCAACGGTACCACAGGAATGGAATGTAAATCACAGAAAATAGGTGTTGTTGTGGCAGCTTCAGAGAAGTACTTGGAGTTACGAGATTTTACTACTCCATTGCAGGGGGTGTTGAATGGTAGTGTCCCGTCGGCCTGGTGTAGGATTTAGATGGGGTTAAAATAGTGGAATGTGGTGGTGTTTTTTTAATGAGTGTAGGGTTAATAGTTTGCAGGGTAATTTTATTTTCATTTCGTTTCCCCATTTTTGTATCACAAAGTATAATGATTTATTATCCGGTCCAGTTGGTGGCGGTAATGTAACATTATATTGGATGCCAACCCACGTTAAACACCGAATAATAAGAAGAAGTCAGTGACGTACCAGGAAGCTTTAGCCACCGCTAGCTAGCCAGTCAGCCAAGACCAACACCCTGATATCAAACATGCTTGCTGATAGTGAATTCGTAAATCTACGAAATAGATTTAAGAAAGATGCTGATCTTCTCATGCAAGGGGTTTCAGCAGGTGACAGCAACGAAAAGAGTAAGTGAACGGTAGACTTTAGCCATGAAAATACCCTCAGTTGCTAGCACAAAGAACTGAATCTCAAAAATAGTAAACACATCAATGAATGATACGTAAATAACTTATTTGGTCTGTATCGTTGCTTATCATTCAATTTCCCCAATTTCTTATTGCTATTAATATAACTAGCTAGCTTGCTAAAGTTGAGGCTCTACAGTACTGTAAGGAAAATCCTCTAGCTAACGTCAGCTATGTCTAAGATGATTGTCTCGAATGTAACGGTAGCTAACGTTACATTTCTGCCTGCATTTCTTTTACAGCTGACACATAAAGTATGGGCTGATATAGCCAACTTTGTGCCATCGTACAGGAGGTCCAGTAGGCATATTTGACAACAGAACAATTGTCTTATATTTAGGCATGCCACTGATTCTTGATTGTTTTGACTATGCAAAAGCTGTGTCAGCACTGCAGCAACACGATAGTTTCAGACTATACTTCTGCACTGTACTCGAGACTCAGCCCAGTGCCTGTGTAAACTGATATGCATTAAGTGGCCGATTCAGACTTAGGAAATGTATGCCTTTCCTACGCACTTCTCAGTAGTTGGTATTCAGACTTACCTTTTTCTTTAAGGTTTTATGTCAGACTACACCTATTGGTGTATTGCCGCCACCTACTGTATGGGGTATTGAAACAAAAAATATTCCATTGCAGGAAGAGTGGGGGGAGGTCCCGACATCATACAGTTCAAATCACATCCCTAAACAGCTCAGGTGCCTGTGAGCACGGAGCATTCATCGACAGGATTCCTTGTAGTGTCTCTGCTGTAAAATCGCTGAGTCCCCCCAAAAAAACCTAGCCAAACTCACAATGATGCCTATTTCCGATTTCCTCTCTGTTTGCGCTGTGCAGTTGATAACCAATGCAATACAAGCTACAAAGTCCACCTTCTTAACATGCAAAATGGCAGGATCCCTCTGTTGACAAGGAATATTATATTGTGTTTCTACTCCTACTACCATTATTTCTTCAACTTCACTCCTTTCTTCCACTCTTCTCAACACCTCCGCATAGGAGACATGCTGGACAGCCCTTATTCTTACCACCTCAGTCTCCTTCACCCTAACAGGACACTTCAGAAATTCGGGTGCATGTTCCACCACCACAATTGCAGCATTTAGGCTCAGCTGGCATACAATACCCCTCCCATCTACATACACTTGACACGTGACCAAATATTTTGCATTTATCACACTGCATGCGTTTGGGCACGAAGGCTCTCACAGGGCAACTCATAAAACCCAAGTACATGTGAGAAGGGAGAGACTCTTCATCAAAAAACTATAGAATAGATGGAGTGGGCTTCCTCACTCCATCCACCATGCGGGTACGTCGGTGTGCATCAACCACTTGATCCAATTCTTCACGTATATCCTTTGCTTTTACTTCTAGTGCCACCCCAGAGATAACACCCTTGATAGGGGCCCTGCTTCGAAGATTCACACGCAACACGTTCCAATCTGATATCTTCTTGAGGCCCAGAGCATGCTCCTTCTGTTCCATAGATACCAAAAAATCTAAAATGTACTCTCATCAACACCACCTCATCCAACGCATCCAGAATTTGTTATAGAGACTTCAATCGGATCTCCCAGGTAACAACATCAATCCAAAACCCTTACTCCGACCAAAAAAGACTCAGAACTAGGCTTGGATTTACTAGATTCCACTACCACTTTACTTCTGTTATTTCCTTTTCCATTCACCACTGTAATCTAATCCTCATTCCCATCTCCACTCGACACGCCATCTGATTCAAACATAACATCCACCATTTTCCTGCTGTTCCCAGTATTCTTCTTCCCTCTTCAGACGTACCTTATGCAAGTGCGTAACGGGCTTTGCAGGTGTGGGTCCCTTGCTTGTGCTGAATAAATTGAATTGAACCGCTGAAAACCCTCCTCCACGTGCTGGCCAACAGATTTTCTTGTGGAGTTTTAATTCAATAGGATTTTCAGTACATTTATCTAAAGCCATCCCTTTAAATTTGGTGTACCTTTTAATTTGAATTTTCTCGACAGACTCACTAGAATATATGGAGAGAACGGTTCAGAATATTAGGGATCAATGAAAGAAAGCCATGGAAATACATGCATTTGTCTCCTTTTCAGCAACAATTGGTAGATAGAAAAATACTCTGATCTTGTATATTATTTAGTGTTAGGAAAGTATTTATGAATAATAATAAAAAACAGGTTTGGAGAGCCTTTACGCACAGAATATATTGGTGAATCAAAAATACAGTGGTTTCATTCATCCTGAAAGTTGCCATATTCAATTGTTCATTCCATGGAATATTGGAAGGTGAGAAAAGTGTGCAATGGGGTTGAACAGTAGTCCTATAAACCTACCCTAATAATCCTCACTAATCACGGAACTGTGATGACAACGGTCCAGTCATCATGAATTGTGCGCCAGGCTCCAGGTTTAAACTGCTACGTATGGTCTGCGTTCCATAATGATTTAAATAGGCTACATGTCCCAGATTATTGCACAACTTGTAATACGTTAGTCTAATATGATCCACTATTGCTAGTGATCATCAGGAACAACCACACAAACGTGACAGAGGAAAGAAAGGTAAACTAACTATGTAATGGAATTATAGAAACTAACACTAAAGTCAGTGACAGTTATAAATGTATGTGGGTATAACTGACGGTGGCTACCAATAGTGGCTAATGTTTAACACAATACAAAAATACAGTGAAAGGTCTGGGCATATAATTAAATGATTCTATAAGTCATAAATCAACTCGGTAGGTTTGGCGCTATACTGTTATTTGTGCATGGCTACAGAAGCCTATAGCTTGGGTCGCCAAATGTCATCGCTGCAAGTTATAAGGCCAGCATTTCATAAACTTCACTGCGGAAAAGGTGATCTGTTGATATGCTTCAGTTTGCTGCTATATGACTGGTTTCACATTTGCCTCCAGAGGTCATAAGGTAAAATAGATGTAAAACAATTGTCATTTATATTTACAATCCCCTTAGCCAAACGGCTTACTCATTAACCTAGCTCTTATCAATAGAGGTGCAGTAGCTCTTATCAATTTGTAAATTACAGTGCATTACAGTGTTATTTCTATCAGAAAAAATTAAGTAGATGTTGTTCCACTTGGAACCGACAAGTTGCTTGACCTTATTCATCGTTTCATTGCACATAAAGGTGGTGGAATTATGAAGGAATGAAGTCAAATTCAGAATACGGCGTGTCTGTAGACACACCTCCACCACACATTAATTTATTTGATCTCCACCCCAAACAAATAGCGGGTGAATAGCATGCTATTATCATGCTTAAGTTCAAGGTCAGAATACAAGTAGAGAGAAAAGTACATAAAAAGGGAATTATGTTGCATTTATGCACGCTTAACTGGTCGAATTCCCCCCTAAAAGAAACAGCAGACCCAACATTGTCTGGCTGGATGGTCCAGTCCAGGCTATTCTTTCACGCTGACTATATTTTTTGCAACATTAAAAAAATTATACTATTAAATGACCTTTTTAAGTTGCTATTATAACTGTCTAGTATTGGACAGCTGCAGCTTGGTAGGTCTGATTTCAACTAGAGGAGATTCTAGTGCCAACCCCAGGGCACTGGGTTCATACCTGAGGACAGACTTCACAGCTTGTCCACTTCACCAGCCAACTGCTGTCTCCGATACTTTTAATCAACTGCTAAATTATAGAGATTAATAAATAGGCTTTTCAAAAAGTACGCTTATAGCATGAGGGGCAGTTTAATCCTGAAATGTCTTGAACCTTAAAAGTTGCGGATTGGGCACCTTCTGTTCTCATATTCTGGTGTAAATGTTCCAGTATGAAAATGCATGCATGCACTCACTAACTGTAAGTCGCTATGGATAAGAGCGTCTGCTAAATGACTAAAATGTAAATTCTATCTGGTTTCATAGCCTATTTGTGCGTTTTGCCTGGTTGCATTAGTGGTGACCAGGTCCTTGGCAGACAGACGATATTCAGTATTTAACTAAATGATGCTGAATAGTGGGTTGTAGCCTAGGCTATCATCATACATAGGCCTAGCTAGATTGTGTAGTGCCCTTCAACAAATCCCAAAACATTCAACTGTGTGGGAGCAAGTAATCACACTGTCTCTAGGCCTTTTCTGTTTCTTTTGAAATGAAGAATCTACTTATTGTGAACAAGTGATGATTTAGGACGAGGTCTACTGCATTACCAATGACCATGGAATTCTGTCTCAAACTTGCAGGTCAAGAAGAGAAAGATGCCAAACCACTTCCTCGGATCAACCGCCATTCCGTCTTCTGGATTGTGGCTTCTGTCGGGTTGACTTACTATTTCGACTGCCTCCGCGTCATCACGGAGAATGGCGATATCAAAAGGTGTTGTAGTGATGAAAAATCCTTCTGTACTCAAACCAGTGCCTGTATAGGTCTTTGCAGTAGGTCATCTGTGATTAGTAATCAAAAGGGGTCGTCAGCCTGAATCCAGACTGGAGAATTTTGTTTCTGGATGGTAGTCTTGAATCGCTCCTATTGAAGTGATTTCCACTGTCCAGAAAATAAAAAAAATTATGTTTGGTCTTAGGTTACTAAGGGGTAGATTGGTCACTGTAATTGGAAAAGTCCCAAATATTACGCATATTTGTTCCTTTTTGGTTAGGCAGACTTTTATTCATGCAGGATTATCTATTATCTACTCCATGTTTGCAGAAATGTATTTATGATGATGGCATTTCCCGAAAGAACCAAACCACAAGTTCCTGTCATGTATTTGCTGCTTATGTGCTTTGTTTTGTGTTGTTTTCCAGCTGGTGGTTCAATGTTGGAGTGATACTGCTGGGAATATGCCTAGCTTTGGCCATGTTTTGCATTGTATACCTGGAGTGGTTTAAGGGAATACAGCACTATGATCATGAGTACCCTGCTATTGCCCCTATCACCACAGCAGCCTTCATTGCAGCATCATGCAGGTAATCCATGGATACATGCTAACCCATTCATAGACGCTAACTACAGTGCCTTGAGAAAGTATTCACACCCCTTGACTTTTTCCACATTTGTTATGTTACAGCCTGAATTGAAAATTGATTACATTGAGATTGTGTGCCACTGGCCTACACACAATACCCCATAATGTCAAAGTGGAATTATGTTTTTAGACATTTTTACAAATTAATTACAAATGAAAAGCTGAAATGTCTTCAGTCAATAAGTATTCAACCCCTTTGTTATGGCAAGCCTAAATAAGTTCAGGAGTAAAAATGTGCTTAACAAGTCACATAATAAGTTAACATGATTTTTGAATGACTACCTCATCTATGTACCCCACACATACAATTAATGATCTGTAAGGTCCCTCAGTCGAGCAGTGAATTTCAAAAATAGATTCAACCACAAAGACCAGAGAGGTTTTCCAGTGCCTCGCTAAGAAGAGTACCTATTGGTAGATGGGTAAAAATAATAAAAAGCAGACATTGAATATCCCTTTGAGCATGGTAAAGTTATTAATTACACTTTGGATGGTGTATCAATACACCCAGTCACTACAAAGATACAGGCGTCCTTCCTAAATCAGTTGCCAGAGAGGAAGGTAACGCTCAGGGATTTCACAATGAGGCCAATGGTGATTTTAAAACAGTTACAGAGTTTAATGGTTGTGATAGGAGAAAACTGAGGATGGATCAACAACATTGTAGTTACTCCACAATACTAACTTCAGTGACAGAGTGAAAAGATGGAAGCCTGTACAGAATAAAAGTATTCCAAAACATGCATCCTGTTTGCAATAAGCCACTAAAGTAAAACTGCCAAAAAATGTGGCAAAGTAATTAACTTTATGTGCTGAATACAAACTGTTATGTTTGGGGGAAATCCAATACAACACATCACTGAGTACCACTCTTCATATTTTCAAGCATGATAGTGGCTGCATCATGTTATGGGTATGCTTTTCATCGGCAAGGACTAGGGTGTTTTTTTTTTTTTGGGGGGGGGGGGGAATAAACAGAATAGAGCTAAGCACAGGCAAATCCTAGAGGAAAACCTGGTTCAGTCTGCTTTCCAAGAGACATTTGCAGACAAATTCACCTTTCAGCAGGACAACCTAAAACACAAGGCCGAATATACGCTGGAGTTGCTTACCAAGATGACAATGAATGTTCCTGAGTGGCCTAGTTACATTTTTGACTTAAATCGGCTTGATAATCTGTGGCAAGACTTGAAAATGGCTGTCTAGCAATGACAGTGCTTGAATAATTTTTTAAAGAATAATGTGCAAATATTGTACAATCCAGGTGTGCAAAACTCTTAGAGACTTACCCAGAAAGACTCACAGCTGTAATCACTGCCAAATGTGATTCTAACATGTATTGATTGACTCAGGGGTGTGAACACTTATGTAAATTAGATATTTCTGTATTTGTCATTATGGTAAAATACTTTGTCACCTGGT
The DNA here is from genome assembly GCF_964263955.1 of Coregonus lavaretus. Lineage (NCBI taxonomy): Eukaryota > Metazoa > Chordata > Actinopteri > Salmoniformes > Salmonidae > Coregonus > Coregonus lavaretus. The sequence goes on along the minus strand of NC_139995.1, from coordinate 47,044,288 downwards.
AAAACGCTCCACATTTTTGGAATCACTAAGGCAGTTTAGATCCCTGATGATAAATGAGTTCACCGAGGTGTGCAATTGTTTTGATTGACTTTAATAATTTGTTTATTATGCCTGTGATGTTTGATTTTCTAATGTAATGTACAGTGCTATGATAAAGTATTTGCCCCCTTTCTAATTTTCTCTACTTTTGCATATTTGTGATACTGAATGTTATCAGATCTTCAACCAAAACCTAATATTAGATAAAGGGAACATAAGTGAACAAATAACACAACAATTACATATTTATTTCATAAACAAAGTTATGCAACACCCAATTCCCCTGTGTGAGAAAGTAATTGCCCCCTTACACTCAATAACTGGTTGTGCCACCTTTTAGCTGCAATGACTCCAACCAAATGCTTCCTGTAGTTGTTGATCAGTCTCTCACGTCGCTGTGGAGGAATTTTGGCCCACTCTTCCATGCAGAAACCATCACACCACCACCACCATGCTTGACCTTTGGTATGATGTTCTTACTGTGGAATGCAGTGTTTGGTTTTCGCCAGGCATTATGGGACCCATCTCGTCCAAAAAGTTGACTCAAGTTTGCCAAAAAGCACCTGGATGATCATCAAGACTCTTGGAAGAACTTTCTATGGACAGATTATTCAAAAGTATAACTTTTTGGACGACATGGTTCCAGTAATGCCTGGCAAAAACCAAACACTGCATTCCACAATAAGAACATCATACCAAAGGTCAAGCATGGTGGTGGTGGAGTGATGGTTTGGGGATGCTTTGCTGCCTCAGGACCTGGATGACTTGCCTTAATAGAAGGAACCATGAATTCTGCTCTGTATCAGAGAATTCTACAGGAGAATGTCAGACCATCCGTCTGTGAGCTGAAGCTGAAGCGCAGCTGGGTCATGCAGCAAGACAATGATCCAAAACACACAATCAAGTCTACATAAAAATTGATAAAAAGCAACACATTTGAAGTTTTGGAATGGCCTAGTCAAAGTCCAGACCTAATCCCAATTGAGATGTTGTAGCAGGACTTGAAACGAGCAGTTCATGCTTGAAAACCCACACGTCACTGAGTTAAAGCAGTTCTGCATGGAAGAGTGGGCCAAAATTCCTCCACAGTGACGTGAGAGACTGATCAACAACTACAGGAAGCATTTGGTTGGAGTCATTGCAGCTAAAGGTGGCACAACCAGTTATTGAGTGTAAGGGGGCAATTACTTTTTCACACAGGGGAATTAGGTGTTGCATAACTTTGTTTATGAAATAAATATGTACCGTAATTTTCGGACTATAAGCCGCGCCTTTTTTCCCATTTTTCGACCCTGCGGCTTATATAACGGTGCGGCTAATCTATGGATTTTTACAGCTAACGGCCACTAGAAGACCTCCTAAATCTATGGATTTTACAGGTTACAGTCCACCAACTTTAACTCTATGGGCTCTATGACCGGTCCGCGCCCCCCACCTTTAAGCGGCGGGCTCCAGCAGGAAAAGCTGGAGGCCGGCGCAAAAGTAAAAGTGGAACCGAGAGTGGTACGAGAGACAGAACGAGAGACAGAACGAGCGCAAGACAGACAGACATTACGAGAGCGAGACAGTTTGTGCAAAGGAAGTTTTCATGCACAAACCCTCATTATGGAAAACAAACGTAGAAATGCATATGATGCAGCTTTTAAGTTAAAGGCAGTCAATCTGGCTGTCAAAACATCCACGATCATTAACGGGTTCCGAAAGGCTGGACTGCTGCGTGATGAAGAGGAGGACGCCGCCACAGCTGAGGCCCTTTAGAGGCTGTTCGATTCCGACAGTGACGAAGAGGAGTTCGTTGGTTTTGAGAGCGACAACGAAGGAGAGAGGAGAGTGGCTGACGAAGCCACCCTGAGCCTGTTCGTTTCCGACACTGAAGATGAGGACTTTGGTGGTTTTAGTACGCAGGAAGAAGACGGAGATGAGGATTAATGACTTGACTTTTCTGGTTACAGCCGTGTACTGCACCTTAGCCTAAAAGATGAAGACGAGGATTAATGACTTTTCTGGTAGGCTGATTACCGTATATTTTAAGCAGCCGTGTTGCTGCAACTTTAGGCTTACGCGCTTACTGTCGTGTTACAGGCACTTTATTTTGCACTTTTAAAAAAACACATTTAATTTAGCCATTGATATTCCCTCGTCAAGCGCTGTAAGCTTTGTTTTTTGTTATGGTACTACTGTAGGCTATAATGTAGATAAATATTCAAAGATGTGCACACTTTTTCAAGGTTTTTCAAAAATAACCAAAGTTAAATGATTGTGACGCTATTAACTCATTTTGCTGGGGAACCCCTAGCACTCCCTCAAGGACCACTGGTTGAAAACCACTGCTGTAGATCACTGCCGGTATGTGCGCTGGGAGCGCACCGTTTAAGTTTGAAAGTTGAAAAGTTTGTGTGTCTGAAACGCTATGTGATACAGTAGTTTACACAGCACAGTATATGTTCTGTAGCTACTATTGCACTAAATGGTAACACTTGAATACGTTATGCAAATATGCAACATGTTTGTTGAAATGTTAATAAATGGGAGCTTCCTCAAGCAGCCATCTCTTTCCCGACAATCCCCTCTGTGCACGAACCCTTACATATGGTAATTAAACATTAAAACACCTGCGGCTTATAGTCCAGTGCGGCTTATATATGTACACATCATTCAATATCATTCAATTTAGCTGCTGCGGCTTATACTCCGGTGCGCCTTATAGTGCGGAAAATACGGTAATTGTTGTGTTATTTGTTCACTTATGTTCCCTTTATCTAATTTTAGGTTTTGGTTGAAGATCTGATAACATTCAGTATCACAAATATGCAAAAGTAGAGAAAATTAGAAAGGGGGCAAATACTTTTTCATAGCACTGTACTTATTTTATCTTGTTATTCTCTTGTATCTTGTAGTTTTATATTTTATTTTATGTCCTCAAGGCACCATTGAAAGTGAGACCCTTGTCTCAATTGGGCTCCACTGATTAAATAAAAGTTAGTAAAATAAGTCAAGGGGGAAGTATGAATACTTTCTGAAGGCACTGTACCTTCAGCACTTATTGACGATAGTATCTTCTGGCTGGGGGAATTTTGTTAAGAGCCCTGGCGCTCGTTCTGAACGTTAAAACGCTTTGCTTGCGGTACGTTTTTGGAAACATAAGGAATGTAACTTTCAAATCAGCTATAAATAATTTTCAAAAATCAAAAGGTTACATTACACACCTTTTATAGGTTTAGGGATAGTGTTCCCGCATGGCAATATCTCCATGTTACAGCGCTTGTTTACGGAAGACAGACAGAAGACATAGGCGGCTGCCTGTGCTAATTAACTATCTAGCATGCCCCGAACACCTGTGTGTAAGCGCAACTGTGGAGGAAGTGGAGTTTGTCAACTTGAGGCACACACAGCTTATGGATCTGTGTAAAACTGCTACAGGAAGTGTATCTTTTTTATTTGGAAGATTCTCGCTGATATGAAAAATAAAGGGGCATATGTTTTGAAAGCCGTTTTGCAAACAATGATTATTGACATTTCTAAACGTTAAAACACAGCGCTGGAATTGTAGTTCACACGCAGCCAACCGTGGGTGAAGCTAACCGCTGAAAACCCTACGGATAAAAAGGGTTTTAGTGAGCTAATAGCTAGCTACATAATGCTTTCGGTTATTAAGTTGTAAGCCTATTTTACAATCTCTCCAATGGTAATCAGAATTATCTTGGTCTCAAGCACATTTGTTATTTCTTCTCCCCAGTTTTAATATAGCACTGTGGCCTGTATGGTCGTTCCTCACCCCCGTCCTCCTGTTTACCCAGTTCATGGGAGTTGTTATGCTCATATCGATGCTTGGGTGAGATGTTAAGGTAAGATGCCAACATTTAAATAAAGATGATCTTATGAATCAACAATATAGATAGTAAGAATCAGTATTATAAACAATATTGTTAATCGTTAAATCCAATACCTTCTCTCCATTATGCAAATGTTTAATAAACCTATGAATCTCAATTTTTTTAACTAGGCAAGTCAGTTAAGAACAAATTCTTATTTACAATGACGGCCTACACCGGCCAAACCCAGACGACGCTGGGCCAATTGTGCGCCGCCCTATGGGACTCCCAATCACGGCCGGTTGTGATACAGCCTGGAATCAACCTGGGGGTCTGTAGTGATGCCTCAAGTACTGAGATGCAGTGCCTTAGACCGCTGCGCCACTCGGCAGCTCAATGTAATTTTATTGTGTAAGAATCGGTATTGTTAGTATTAGTTCATTCCAATACTTATCCCGAATTTCAAAATGATATTATTATACTGAACAAAAATATAAACGCAACATGTAAAGTGTTTCATGAGCTGAAATAAAAGATCCCATACATTTTCCATATGCACAAAAAGCTTATTTCTCTCAAATTTTGTGCACAAATTTGGTTACATCTCTGTTAGTGAGCATTTCTCCTTTGCCAAGATAATCCATCCATCTGACAGTTGTGGCACATCAAGAAGCTGATTAAACAGCATGATCATTACACAGGTGCACCTTGTGCTGGGGACAATAAAAGGCCACTAAAATGTGAAGTTTTGTCACACAACACAATGTCTCAAGTTTTGAGGGAGCGTGCAATTGGCATGCTGACTGAAGGAATGTCCACCTGAGCTGTTGCCAGAGAATTTAATGTTAATTTCTCAACCAATGTCATTTTAGAGAATTTGGCAGTACTTCCAACCGGCCTCACAACTGCTGACCACGTGTAACCACGCCAGCCCAGGACCTCCACATCCGGCTTCTTCACCTGCGGGATTGTCTGAGACAAGCCACCTATACAGCTGATGAAGCTGGAGTATTTCTCTGTAATAAAGCCCTTTTGTGGGGAAAAATAATTCTGATTGGGTGGGCCTGGCTCCCAAGTGTGTGGGTCGATGCCCCCCCAGGCCCACCCATGGGTTACAGTCATGTGAAATCCATAGATTAGGGCATAATGTATTTTAATTGACTGATTTCCTTATATGAACTGTAACTCAGTAAAATCTTTGAAATTGTTGCATGTCGCGTTGATATTCTTGTTCAGAGAGCTTAAGTACCAATAATGGATAACTAAGTACCTACTTCTGAATGCAATTATTTTTGTTTATTTTACAGTGCTAAAGCCTCAACATAAAGTGAATGACTACAGTTTGACTGACTTTTTTTTCCTATTTTTTACATACATATATTATATTGAGTAAATTACCAAAGCATTTTATGTGCTTAAATAGTTTTTGTATAGGTTTTTGAATCACAGTTTTCGTTGTGAGTCAGAAAGCTTTTGTGCTATTAACAGTGTAAATGTGTCTGCTTAAATTCTGTAAAATATATTTAACTTTTTGTTAAATAATTAAAAGTGGTTTGTTGCTAATGTCAAAACCTTGTTTTCCTCTTTTGTTGGCAAAAAACCTTCAAAATCATTGATATGAACTTGAGTATCTTTCTTTCTTTTTCTTTCTTTGGTAACATTGGTCCTCATTCACCAATATCTACCTAAGAATTTTCTAAATAAACTCCATAAGAAAAGTCTACGTCGGATTCATGACATGTTCTTAAACAACAGAATTGTTCGCACCTGTGTTCTTAGGATTGATGAATCCCACGTCTTCGTAATTGAAAGCGTGTGCCAGTTGATCTTAATTAGCATAAGAAAACGGCCCGCAAATTCCCATATAAGGACATGACACTTCAGGGCCGTGTGCAAGAAAAGTTGGAGAATGTCCAAAAGACGCACAGACGGTGGTGGTCCACCGATCACCAAACGAAAAAGGAACTTCAGTAATTCTGAAATAGAAATTCAACTGCAACAGGTAAATGCCAAACGAGGCATAATATTTAGTACTGTTTCCAGTGTTTTTAAAGCCACCAACAAAACGGAGGCATGGAAGGAGATCACGGAGTCCGTGAACTCAGTTTCTGGACAACGTCGCTCAATTGAAGATGTAAAAAATAAATGGTTTGACTTAAAATCAGAGACCAAAAAATCCATTGCCAAACATAAGAGACATATGCTGACCACTGGAGGGGGGCATGCAGGCCCTGAGTTATCTGAGATTGACCAGCGCATCGGGGCCATTATTGGTGAGACGGCACTCTCAGGTATGCCATCAGCGGAGCAACTGGACACTGACCAGGGCCCTATAACAACAGCTTCATATCCTCCAAGGCCATCTCCCACCAGTGAATCAGACGGTAAGCAAGTCTTTCTGAATTTATACAAATTCATGCCATAATTTAACTGAAAGCAACGGTGAAACCATTGGAAAGGAATTTTACACCAGTTTGTCAAACCAAATGTGGGCCTATGTGACTGAGTCCTCACCTGAATTCCTAGTTTATTCAGTTTGAAATCCTATTGCTTTTGCAGTAGGCCTATATTGAATAAACTGAAACATAACAAAAAAAGAAATCAGTGCACTGTGACTGTTTTACTTTCAGTATCGTTTTTGTTATTTCCAGATCTCCAATCCAGGCAACCCTTCTGTGAAGAGGAACCTGACACCATTCGGCCTTCTTGCAGTAGGACTGCCTCTGTACGTGCCCCCAGGTCCCGTCCAACTGCATGTGTCATCTCCGATGCGGTCTTGGATAACCAGGAGCGGATTGCACAAAGTCTCTGTGAAATCGCTTCTACTCTTGCCACAATATCAGAAACACTCAGACATAAACACTTAAAAATATAAAGAACACGCACTGAAAACTGTGTCATTTCATGTGTTTAATTCGTGGTATTTAAAGGACAAAACAAATCAAAAACGAGAAATTATTTGTTGTCTGACTTCCACGCCAAGTCGGTTGTCTGGTCCCAGCAATTTGGTCAGGACGCACATCCTGGTGTGGTGGCTGAAGTGGAAGACCACGCTTCATAGCGATGTTGTGTAACACACAACAGGCCATGATTATTCTGCAAACCTAAAAACGGTGTAAAGATGATCAAAAGCTAGAAAAACGAAATAAAATGAATTGTTGGAATGAGATTCTACAACGTTCTCCATTTTTCAAACCTGAACAAAACAAGTAGTCCTACTCACCTTCTCTGGCTTGTAAAGCAGCTTACCCCCTGCTGTGTCCAAACGCATCCAGCGTCCCTTCAGAATACCAATGGTGGAGCGGGTGCGTGCGTGCCTCTGGTTATAAGAGGCCTCTTGGTGCGTCTGAGGGTTTGTTAGTGGCATCAAGATAAGCTATATGTTGTCTAACAGTTGTGGGATCAATGATTATAATCTCCCTGGGAAGATATATAGACTACCTGAAAATGTATAGGCCTAAACATGCAAGATGGTTATAGAATTAATCCCTTGTTTAAACTGCTGCAATAAGATACACTTGAGCAAGACACCTTAACTGCATAATATTGGTCTGTAGGTAGGTTTCCATCCAATTCAGGACAGATTTTAATGTGAATATTTTAAAATCTGCATAAAGAAAATATGCGCATTTTCCCACCAGTGGTGTGTTTCCACCAAACTGACAAAAAATTTACTTTTCCGCCTAAGTTTTCATGTAGGCTTACTGAATAAACATCTAAAGTTCAATGTGTTTTCATCGCATTTTCAAATCTACCAATAGTTTCGTCACACAAACTGTTGCGTTAAATAGCAAATGTGCCTACTCTGGTCTTGGCACATGCGCTCTAGCCAACAGTTAGCAGATACAGTTCGGGTAGGCTAGTCTACATGATGTGATTATAATGGATAAAATAGATAATATTTTTTTGTCCAACTGCAGACAAGCATTGATTATCATGTCACCAGAATAAGAGCTTCGATATTTATTGGAAAGGAGCATCAAGATCACTGTGCACTTTCACCACCCAGTGAAGTTCAACAGAATGTATTTAATCTGTAGCCTAATAAACTGCATGGTTTTCCGAGTCGTAGTGGGAGGACCACACACCATATCATCGCGTGACTCCAAGTTTACTTTGATATGATGGTTATTATATCAATAATCATTGTAATACATTTTACAGACACAAAAATAACCCACCATGTCAAAAGAACAAATTATCTGTCTGCATTTATAAAATTGCACCGAAACCTTTTTCAATCACAGCTGTCCAGATTTGTATTTGTTATACGGTATGACGTTACTCGCATAAAAATGGTGGATGGAAACGTGGTTTGTAATATACAACTATTGTTGGCCTAGAATCGAAAACACTCGACTCCGTCGAGCCAATGGATATTTCAACCTATATAGCCCTAATTATTGGTTTAATATTGTTGGCAAACAATGATGAAAGAGAAGTTGGAACCCCACCATGTATGCGCACGCGCTCCATAATAGTTTGGGGAAATCAGAAACTCACCAAGGAGGACGTGAATCCGAGGTCAGAAAGAAGAATTGGTGGGAAGTAGGGGTGTAACGATCCATCTACTACATCGATGTATCGATTTATATTCCTATGATCCAACTACATCGATCTGTGCTCGGCGAGTTGGCCTTTTGGACAACATATATCAATCTAACATCGTTTTAAAATGTAATAAATCGATTGTATCGATACTAGGAAATAACCCATTGGATTTAAGCACGTCAGACTTTATATGGATGTTTTTTCTTAGCACTTTTAATGATAAAGGCTTTAAACATTACTCGATTCAGTCTGCCTATCCGTGACGTCATTGCCCCGCGCCAGCAGCAGCGCAAAGGCGCAAAGACAACAAAACATAGCATGGCGGACGACAGAGGAGAAGCCGACGAGCGAGAAATTATCAAGCCACCATTGCGGTCCTTACAAGAAACAGGAATCTAGGAAACTTCACCTGCACTGTCCAGTATCCAGGTATTTATTTCAGTCACACTGGTTGAATGTTTGGCTAAAAGGTTACTGAATCGATTTCAAGTCACTGAATCGTTTCGGATCGTATCGTTCTAAATGAACCAATATCGTCCTTGAATCGTATCGACAACCACGAATCGTGATACAAATCGAATCGTTGTTAAAACGAATCGTTACACCCTTAGTGGGAAGTGGAGAGAGATATGGAATGAGTCGTATACCAAGGGAGGGTAGGCAGCCCCGTAAGCTTGATAACTGTTTTGGCAGCATGGCTTCTTCAGCGAAAAGATGAGCAGTTGGAATGGGAGAAAATCCAGCTGATAGTAAGGATAACAGCTAGGATGAGGGATCGGAAGACGATGGTGATTCAGAAGAGAAGGACAGCGGATGAGAAGAGGAGAGCAATGAAGAGGTCATTGTGGACTTTGAAGCCGAGGATAGAATAGACGCCGGAAGGGAAAGGAGGGGGAAAATTGAGTCCTTTGAGAAGGCAAGACACATATATTGGTCAGGAGAAATGCAGTATTATCATAAGGATAAGTATACTTGGATGAATGAGGAGGAATGGAGGGAAAAAGAGAGGCAGAGGAGGTCTAAGAGAGAGATGGAGGAAGACTGTGAGTTTGAGTCTGTAAAAAATGGCGGGAAAAAGGGAGAAGGTTTGTTAAAGAAGAGTGGTAGGAAATGTAAGCAAAGTGAGCTGAAGACAGGAGTAGAAATGGAAGAAGGTGAAGTATCGGAGGTGTTAGGTGTGGTGAAGTGCTCGGAGCCAGAGGCTTGCGCAGAGGGTCAGGATAAAGATGAGTCTGTGGTAGTAGGAGTGAAGTTTGTGGAAAAAGTGGATCCTTGCCTTTTGGCTGATCCATTTGTGGTTTCAAGATGGGTGAAAAAAGCGTTGGGTATAGTGGAATCGGTGAGGGTAACCAGAAGTGGTCTAGTGATAATTGTTTGTGTTTCTGTTGGGCAGAGGGAGAAGGCGCTCAGAGTTAAACAAATGGGGGAAAGAATTGTGAATTGTTTCGCTCTTAAGAAAAGGGCACCATTGAGAGGAGTGATTACTGGGGTAGCAGTAAATGTAAAAGTGGATCAACTGAAGGAGAAGATTCCCGGTGTGTGTGATGCTCGTCGTTTGGTGCGACGTAAACAGGGTGGGGAAACAGAAGAGTCATTGTCTGTTCTGTTGAGTTTTGAAGTTGAGTCTTTGCCTGATAAAGTGAAGTTAGGATATATAAGTTATCCAGTGCGAGATTATGTGCCGAGTACATTACGATGTTACAGGTGTCAAACTTATGGGCATGTGGCAGCAGTATGTAGGAGAGAGATTCCAAGGTGTGAGAAGTGTGCAGAAGGGCATGAGACAAAGGAGTGTGAAGCAGTGGGGAAAGTGGTGGTATGTGCTAATTGTAGGGGTGGCCATGGGGCTGGGGATCAGACATGTCCAGTGCGAGAGAAGCAGGTTGAGGTTTCCAGGGTAAGAGTAGAGAAGAAGTTGGGGGGGGGGGGGGGGGGGGGGGGGGGGGGGGGTGAGAGTAGGAGATATGTACCAGTACAGTGGGATAGGCAAGCAAGTGATATATGTTTCAGTAAGATTAGGTTTTTAGCGTTTATAGCAATGGTTATTAATTGTACTGCAAATCAAATCAAATGTTATTGGCCACATGCGCCGAATACAACAGGTGCAGACATTACAGTGAAATGCTTACTTACAGCCCTTAACCAACAGTGCATTTATTTTTTATTAAAAAAGTAAAATAAAACAACAAAAAAAGTGTTGAGAAAAAAAGAGCAGAAGTAAAATAAAATAACAGTAGGGAGGCTATATATACAGGGGGGTACCGGTGCAGAGTCAATGTGCGGGGGCACCGGCTAGTTGAGATAGTTGAAGTAATATGTACATGTGGGTAGAGTTAAAGTGACTATGCATAAATAATTAACAGAGTAGCAGCAGCGTAAAAAGATGGGGTGGGGGGTGGGGGTGGGGGGCAGTGCAAATAGTCTGGGTAGCCATGATTAGCTGTTCAGGAGTCTTATGGCTTGGGGGTAGAAGCTGTTGAGAAGTCTTTTGGACCTAGACTTGGCACTCCGGTACCGCTTGCCGTGCTGTAGCAGAGAGAACAGTCTATGACTAGGGTGGCTGGAGTCTTTGACAATTTTTAGGGCCTTCCTCTGACACCGCCTGGTATAGAGGTCCTGGATGGCAGGAAGCTTGGCCCCAGTGATGTACTGGGCCATACGCACTACCCACTATACTGCCTTGCGGTTGGAGGCCAAGCAGTTGCCATACCAGGCGGTGATGCAACCAGTCAGGATGCTCTCGATGGTGCAGCTGTATAATTTTTTGAGGATCTGAGGACCCATGCCAAATCTTTTCAGTCTCCTGAGGGGGAATAGGCTTTGTCGTGCCCTCTTCACGACTGTCTTGGTGTGTTTGGACCATGATAGTTCGTTGGTGATGTGGACACCAAGGAGCTTGAAGCTCTCAACCTGTTCCACTACAGCCCCGTCGATGAGAATGGGGGCGTGCTCAGTCCTCTTTTTTTTCCTGTAGTCCACAATCATCTCCTTTGTCTTGGTCACGTTGAGGGAGAGGTTGTTATCCTGGCACCACACGGCCAGGTCTCTGACCTCCTTCCTATAGGCTGTCTCATCGTTGTCGGTGATCAGGCCTACCACTGTTGTGTCGTCGGCAAACTTAACGATGGTGTTGGAGTCGTGCCTGGCCATGCAGTCATGGGTGAACAGGGAGTACATGAGGGGACTGAGCACGCACCCCTGAGGGGCCCTTGTGTTGGGGATCAGTGTGGCAGATGTGTTGTTACCTACCCTTACCACCTGGGGGCGGCCCGTCAGGAAGTCCAGGATCCAGTTGCAGAGGGAGGTGTTTAGTCCCAGGATCCTTAGCTTAGTGATGAGCTTTGAGGGCACTATGGTGTTGAATGATGAGCTGTAGTCAATGAATAGCATTCTCACGTAGGTGTTCCTCTTGTCCAGGTGGGAAAGGGCAGTGTGGAGTGCAATAGAGATTGCATCATCTGTGGATCTGTTGGGGCGGTATGCAAATTGGAGTGGGTCTAGGGTTTCTGGGATAATGATGTTGATGTAAGCCATGACCAGCCTTTCAAAGCACTTCATGGCTACAGACGTCAGTGCTATGGGTCGGTAGTCATTTAGGCAGGTTATCTTAGTGTCCTTGGGCACGGGGACTATGGTGGTCTGCTTGAAACATGTTGGTATTACAGACTCAGTCAGGGACATGTTGAAAATGTCAGTGACGACACTTGCCAGTTGGTCAGCACATGCTCGGAGTACACGTCCTGGTAATCCATCTGGCCCTGCGGCCTTGTGAATGTTGACCTGCTTAAAAGTCTTACTCACATCGGCTATGGAGAGCGTGATCACATAGTCATCCGGAACAGCTGGTGCTCTCATGCATGCTTCAATATTGCTTTCGTCGAAGCGAGCATAGAAGTGGTTTAGCTCGTCTGGGATGGAATGCAAATTGCAAATTTAAGAAAATTCAACTCCACGAGTAATGGTTTTAAGTGGTGATGTCCCATCATTTCAGGTTGAGGGCATGAGGTAGGAGTGAGTGTATTTAAACAGTGGAGAAGGGTGGGGTTAATTATTAGTTGTAGTGTTGAAGGTGTGAGTGTAGTGTTAGATGGTAGGATATTTATTTGCTTTGGTTTATTTTATTTTTCATGTAAAGATAAGGGAGTTGAACTCCAGTCTAGTAGGTGGCGGTAATGCAACAAATTGGATGCCAAACGCGGTTACAGTGAGGGAAAAAAGTATTTGTACGTTTGCCCACTGACAAAGAAATGATCAGTCTATAATTGTAATGGTAGGTTTGTTTGAACAGTGAGAGACAGAATAACAACCAAACAATTCAGAAAAATGCATGTCAAAAATGTTAGAAATTGATTTGCATTTTAATGAGGGAAATAACTATTTGACCCCCTCTTAATCAGAAAGATTTCTGGCTCCCAGGTGTCTTTTATACAGGTAACGAGCTGAGATTAGGAGCACAATCTTAAAGGGAGTGCTCCTAATCTCAGTTTGTTACCTGTATAAAAGACACCTGTCCACAGAAGCAATCAATCAATCAGATTCCAAACTCTCCACCATGGCCAAGACCAAAGAGCTCTCCAAGGATGTCAGGGACAAGATTGTAGACCTACACAAGGCTGGAATGGGCTACAAGACCATCGCCAAGCAGCTTGGTGAGAAGGTGACAACAGTTGGTGCGATTATTCGCAAATGGAAGAAACACAAAATAACTGTCAATCTCTCTCGGCCTGGGGCTCCATGCAAGATCTCACCTCGTGGAGTTGCAATGATCATGAGAACGGTGAGAAATCAGCCCAGAACTACACGGGAGGATCTTTTCAATGATCTCAAGGCAGCTGGGACCATAGTCACCAAGAAAACAATTGGTAACACACTACGCCGTGAAGGACTGAAATCCTGCAGCGCCTGCAAGGTCCCCCTGCTCAAGAAAGCACATATACAGGCTCGTCTGAAGTTTGCCCATGAACATCTGAATGATTCAGAGGAGAACTGGGGAAAGTGTTGTGGTCAGATGAGACCAAAATGGAGCTCTTTGGCATCAACTCAACTCGCCGTGTTTGGAGGAGGAGGAATGCTGCCTATGATCCCAAGAACACCATTCCCACCGTCAAACATGGAGGTGGAAACATTATGCTTTGGGGGTGTTTTTCTGCTAAGGGGACAGGACAACTTCACCGCATCAAAGGGACGATGGACGGGGCCATGTACCGTCAAACCTTGCGTAAGAACCTCCTTCCCTCAGCCAGGGCATTGAAAATGGGTCGTGGATGGGTATTCCAGCATGACAATGACCCAAAACACACGGCCAAGGCAACAAAGGAGTGGCTCAAGAAGAAGCACATTAAGGTCCTGGAGTGGCCTAGCCAGTCTCCAGACCTTAATCCCATAGAACATATGTGGAGGGAGCTGAAGGTTTGAGTTGCCAAACGTCAGCCTCGAAACTTTAATGACTTGGAGAAGATCTGCAAAGAGGAGTGGGACAAAATCCCTCCTGAGATGTGTGCAAACATTACATTTACGTCATTTAGAAGACGAGAAGCGTCTGACCTCTGTGATTGCCAACAAGGGTTTTGCCACGAAGTACTAAGTCATGTTTTGCGGAGGGGTCAAATACTTATTTCCCTCATTAAAATTCAAATCAATTTATAACATTTTTGACATGCGTTTTTCTGGATTTTTTTGTTGTTATTCTGTCTCTCACTGTTCAAATAAACCTACCATTAAAATGATAGACTAATCAAGTCTTTGTCAGTGGGCAAATGTACAAAATCAGCAGGGGATCAAATAATTTTTTCCCTCACTGTAAACCTCATTTTTTAAATTTCACCTTTATTTAACCAGGTAAAACTGGAAGGAATGGCGGCCAAAGGAGGTGTTGGCTTTGGGGATGACCAGTGAGATATGCCTGCTGGAGCGCCTACTACGGGTGGGTGTTGCTATGGTGACCAATGAGCAGGGATTTGCCTAGCAGTGATTTGTAGAAGGCCTGGAGCCAGTGGGTATGGCGACGAATATGTAGTGAGGACCAGCCAACAAGAGCGTACAGGTCACAGTGGTGGGTAGTATATGGGGCTTTGGTGACAAAACGGATGGCACTGTGATAGACTACATCCAATTTGCTGAGTAGAGTGTTGGAGGCTATTTTGTAAATGACATCGCCAAAGTCAAGGATCGGTAGGATAGTCAGTTTTAGTCATTGAAGAAGAAGAAGAAGAAGAAGAAGAAGAAGAAGAAGAAGAAGAAGAAGAAGAAGAAGAAGAAGAAGAAGAAGAAGAAGAAGAAGAATAGTTTGGCGAGATGAACAGTGAGCAAAATGACCGCCTCCAATCGAATCTAAATGTTCAGAAACATATAATCAATCAGGTTGATGGAATTAACAGGGTTTAATGGATGTTTGTTTATTTGACTGATAGGCCTTTAGAGTAATGATTAACAATTAGGATTCCCATTCAGAATGGTTTAGCGCTGATGACCACCTCACGTCAGAGTGCATGAGGTGATTTCCTGATGTTGCTTGACGGCAATGATTAAAACAATGAGTGTTAATACAACAACAGAAACGACGACTTGATTTCGCATGTAGAGTATTGAGTTTCGATATAGGCCAACACATCTCATGAGCAAGTTGATCATAATCGTATGGTCCTTTATTTGTTTTATGCCTCTCCTGTATGCACTATTCAATGCACCCTGTCAATTTATAATCTTCAGCCTATAATACTGCAGCTATGGTAACAAAAAGCACTAAAGGGAATTTGGAATCATGGGTAAAAGGTGGAAACCACTTGGGAGTAAATCTAAATTAGGGGTTGCCTGGTCAGATTTTCCCAGAGGTCCGGAAGAATATTAAAATATAATGGGGCCCATTATTCAACCATAAGTCCTACCTGTATCAATTTCACTAATTGCATCTCTAATTATGCATTTGATACATTTGTTTGAAGGGAAAAATGCATTAACCTGATTGAGTGGCCACAAGAAGTAGCCTAGCCTGGGTACATTTTTATGTATCCCCCCTCCCATTTTTAAAAACAAAATCCCCCTTTGTTCACTTGTTTGAGTTCCAACAATAGTTATATTGATTTCACTCTTGGCCTTAGTGCAACTTTTCCCAAACTCATTCCTGGGGACCCCAAGGGGTGCATGTTTTGGTTTTTACCTTAGCACTACACAGCTGATTCAAATAATCAAAGCTTGATGATGAGTTCGTTATTTGAATCAGCTGTGTAGTGCTAGGGCAAAACCCAAAACGTGCACCCAGGGGGCCCTAGCACTGAGTTTGGGAAACACAGCCTAAAAGGCTCTTCATGGTCAATCCAACCTCTGCATTGGCCGTGCAGCATTTACGGTGATATGGCCTCTACAGAAGTCAGGGCATTCATACTTCTTGTGCTTGGCAGAGCTGTTGTGAAGGAAGTTGTCAAGGAAGTGAGTTTGTGTTCATACCTCCCGCCACCACCTACCGTCAACCAATCATGTCAATGCAGAGCTATACGGAACCCTCTGCATTATTACAGAATTTGGGAGGCGCACTGCGATGCGGTACTGAGTTTCATTTGGCCTCTGCATGCCTCCGGAGGCTCCGCAATTGCGTCAAACCCTCCATACGGAGCCTCCGACCACATTTTCTGTTCAAGCATAAATTGGCTTTTAGTGCTAGATGTTGCCAAATACGATATACACTGCTCAAAAAAATAAAGGGAACACTTAAACAACACAATGTAACTCCAAGTCAATCACACTTCTGTGAAATCAAACTGTCCACTTAAGAAGCAACACTGATTGACAATAAATTGCACATGCTGCTGTGCAAATGGAATAGACAACAGGTGGAAATTATAGGCAATTAGCAAGACACCCCCAATAAAGGACTGGTTTTGCAGGTGGTGACCACAGACCACTTCTCAGTTCCTATGCTTCCTGGCTGATGTTTTGGTCACTTTTGAATGCTGGCGGTGCTTTCACTCTAGTGGTAGCATTAGACGGAGTCTACAACCCACACAAGTGGCTCAGGTAGTGCAGCTCATCCAGGATGGCATATCAATGCGAGCTGTGGCAAGAAGGTTTGCTGTGTCTGTCAGCGTAGTGTCCAGAGCATGGAGGTGCTACCAGGAGACAGGCCAGTACATCAGGAGACGTGGAGGAGGCCGTAGGAGGGCAACAACCCAGCAGCAGGACTGCTACCTCCGCCTTTGTGCAAGGAGGAGCAGGAGGAGCACTGCCAGAGCCCTGCAAAATGACCTCCAGCAGGCCACAAATGTGCATGTGTCTGCTCAAACGGTCAGAAACAGACTCCATGAGGGTGGTATGAGGGCCCAACATCCACAGGTGGGGGTTGGGCTTACAGCCCAACACCGTGCAGGACGTTTGGCATTTGCCAGAGAAGACCAAGATTGGCAAATTCGCCACTGGCGCCCTGTGCTCTTCACAGATGAAAGCAGGTTCACACTGAGCACATGTGACAGACGTGACAGAGTCTGGAGACGCCGTGGAGAACGTTCTGCTGCCTTCAACATCCTCCAACATGACCGGTTTGGCGGTGGGTAAGTCATGGTGTGGGGTGGCATTTCTTTGGGGGGCCGCACAGCCCAACATGTGCTCGCCAGAGGTAGCCTGACTGCCATTAGGTACCGAGATGAGATCCTCAGACCCCTTGTGAGACCATATGCTGGTGCGGTTGGCCCTGGGTTCCTCCTAATGCAAGACAATGCTAGACCTCATGTGGCTGGAGTGTGTCAGCAGTTCCTGCAAGAGGAAGGCATTGATGCTATGGACTGGCCCGCCCGTTCCCCAGACCTGAATCCAATTGAGCACATCTGGGACATCATGTCTCGCTCCATCCACCAACGCCACATTGCACCACAGACTGTCCAGGAGTTGGCGGATGCTTTAGTCCAGGTCTGGGAGGAGATCCCTCAGGAGACCATCCGCCACCTCATCAGGAGCATGCCCAGGCATTGTAGGGAGGTCATACAGGCACATGGAGGCTACACACACTACTGAGCCTCATTTTGACTTGTTTTAAGGACATTACATCAAAGTTGGATCAGCCTGTAGTGTGGTTTTCCACTTTAATTTTGAGGGTGACTCCAAATCCAGACCTCCATGGGTTGATACATTTGATTTCCATTGATAATTTTTGTGTGATTTTGTTGTCAGCACATTCAACTATGTAAAGAAATAAGTATTTAATAAGATTATTTCATTCATTCAGATCTAGGATGTGTTATTTTAGTGTTCCCTTAATTTTTTGGAGCAGTGTATTTCAACCAACAATGTCCGCACACGGGGAACGATTCTGACTGAAGATTAGTCTTCCTAGTTCAACAAAGCCATTTACAAAAAGGGCCAATGCAAATTCGACCATTGAAATCCGATTTAGTTTTTTTCAATCTTGAAAAGTATAGTTATTAACCATGACATGGAGTTAAAAGGTTACGGGCTATTGGACTGAGGCGTGTTTGGGTAATAGGACATTTGTAGAGTTGGGGACAGTCTTAGCTCCATAGCCGACCTGTACAACCTTGCCTAAGAGGTTTGTTTGTTTGACAAATATAGTTTTCTTTTTATCTTATGTGTGCCACGGGACAACCCCTCAAAACGGATTTCACAGAGATCCATGTCTAGACTTGACAGAGATCCATGTCTAGACTTGACAGAGATCCATGTCTGGACTTGACAGAGATCCATGTCTAGATTTGACAGTTATGCAGTTTTTGCATTCTGATCATGGTATTCCGAACACATCAAGCATCTACACTTACAGTTAAATGTGTCCACCATCTCCACATTGTGTCTGGATTCCTTTTCCCGCCAGTATGCATTCTGCAAACGGTGGAATAGGCTAAATCTGGCCCGGCTCCAGATTTAGCCTATTCTTGTGAAACTTGTGCCCCCTCAGTTTTAGCTTCATGTCCCTATATAAAAATAGCAAAAAAGTTCAAATGATTGAGTAACAGGTTGCCGCAGATTCAGTATCTCCGCTGCGCTGTTTCAGCACAATAGACAGAGCACGCCACCATGTGTGTAAGGGGGCTTTGGAAAGCCACTGGGGCGGTTAGGTATGACTCCTTTGGGTTTCCATAAAAAGTGGGAAAAAACGCTTCTCATTTGTGGTAGGCTAAGTGACGTGATACGCCTCCGCCTGTAATATTTGATTTTGATTTATAAGGGCAGGGTCAAGTTTACAGCTGAAGCTGCTTCACTCAACTCTGCCTCACGCCCCACCACTACAGCATTTAGTTAGTTTCTTAGCTAGCTGCAAAAAGCATTAGTGCCTTAGCCTATTTAACTAGCTTTAACCAACTAATCTGCCTCTGCCATGATGGATATCAGAAATTGGCTTAGCCAAAGTAACTAAACGAGAGCGATGAGCAGTATCAAACCACCGTGGCCAAGCACCAGCAACATTTTAGTCATTTATCAGACGCTCTTATCCAGAGCAACTAGGGTTAAGTGCCTTGCTCAAGGGCACATCAACATAGCCTTGTCAGCTCTGGGATTAGAACCAGCAACCTTTCAGTTACTGGCCCAACTCGCTAACCACTAGGCTACCTGCCGCCCCAGAGCTAGTGCTGCGTGCAGAGCCTACCGCCCCCCCCTCTTCCACAAGCGCCGCCAAGATAATGGCTCCACAGCCCCCTCCACCTCCGACTGTTCCTGACGATCTTGCAGCCAGCCCAGGTTTTCTGTCCAAAAACATTAATTTAATAGCAACTGGTTCATAGGTCGAGCGTGGCTGGAATTCTCAGTTACTGCAGATGCAGCATTTTGTTTCCCATGTCAAAAGGTCTGTGTTGGGTCAAATGCTAACGCAGACAAGGCCTTTTTGCAGACTAAAATCGACCACTCTGGCTCCAATGAGGACAAATGGACCCCACCTGATATCCTGCAATGATTCTCTGGGCCTCTCTGCTATGCCGACCGTGCTTACTGCACTAAAACATTGGTTGACTTTTGGGGCGTCCACAGCTACATGCGAGAACTCATTTTCCACTAAACAAACGTGTTCAGTTAGCACAGAAGAAGCATGCTACACCTGAGGAAAGCTCAACTAATCCAACTGGCAGTCGAGGGGGATCTTACAAGAAGATTTTGGGGAGAATGGAATGATCGATTACTCAGCATCAAGGAGGCTGCAACTCTTCTGAAAAGATAAGAAACAATCTATCTGATTGTTTTTTTAAATCAAAATATTGGTGGTATAGCCAGTGGCATCATTTCAGCAAAAACCTAGGGTATGGAATGGCAAAATCATTTCCTTAGCCAGCTTATGTTTTCAACAGCCTTGCTTTAATGTGTAGGGCGCTGTTGATGGTGCTGATAGACCACAGCAGAGATTTTGCGCCAACCTGTCACTTCTTGGTCAAAAGCACTCAATGGTCTCGGCATTTGAACATTTATGTTTATTGTGGTATAGTATAGCGTGATATAAGCAGAATTCAATCATTCCAATGCAAGAACCCAAATGATGCCCCTGGGTATAGCTACATACTGGAGCTGTCACACCCTGATCTGTTTCACCTGTCTTTGTGATTGTCTCCACCCCCCTCCAGGTGTCGCCCATATTCCCCATTATCTCCAGTGTATTTATACCTGTGTTCACTGTTTGTCTGTTTACAGTTCATTTTATTTTGTCAAGCCTACCAGCGTTTTTCCCCTTGCTCCTGTCTTTCTCAAATTCCTGTTTTCCCAGTTTTGACCATTCTGCCTGCCCTGACCCTGAGTCTGACTGCCGTTCTGTACCTTGTCACACAACCCTGGATTATTGACCTCTGCCTGCCCTGAGACTGCCTGCCGTTCTGCACCTTTTGGACTCTGATCTGGATTACTGACCTATGCCTGCCCTTGACCTGTCGTTTGCCTGCCCCCTGTTTTTGTAATAAACTTGTGTTACTTCGACACTGTCTGCATCTGGGTCTTCTCCTGAAACATGATAGTAGCAGTATGTTTCATCATAGAAATTGATCAATTATATTATGGTTTTCTTGGTAGCTTATTGGTTTTCGTGGTTGTAAATGGAACTGTAAGTATTGGTAGGCTGGCATTGCTTAATTGAATATGTGGGTCAAATGTTATCCACAGAAGTATACTGTGCCATATCACAACGTGTTGCTGAACTCATGAGCGGCAAAATGTTCCCTGTTTTGAAGCAGGCCTATAGGCCTATTTATTTAGCAAGACAGCTGTGCTTGGCTGCATCTCACTGTAGTAGGCTGTAGGCTGTGTTTTGGTTATTTGGATCTCCAGTCGCCTTTTGTTTACTGCTTTTGTTTACTGTTAATGTAACTAGCCTAAATATAGATAGTGTCATGCCTTTATCGATCTGATATTTTGTTTACTAGGCCTACTTGGTTACTTCTGTTTTGTTCTGTTTAAATTAATTTGTTCGCATTTGCAGTTGTCTGTATTCTAAACCAAACTGTTATTCAGTATTTTTGTTTGCATGCATGAATGACTAGGCTACTATTTTCAGCATTTAGTTAGCATTATTTTGGTAAGACAACTGTGTGTACGGCTGCATTCACAAAAGCTGTTTGTAATAGGATAATTCACCTATCTTGTAGCCTATATTTATTACCAAAACGGTCTTGCTTTAGTGTGTAGGGCGCTGTGCATTGTGCTGATACATCGCAGCGGAGATAGGCTACAGATTTCGCGTCAACCTGTCACTTCAAAAGCACTCAATCAATGGTCTCGGAGTCTCTGCATTTGAACTTTGTTTATTGTGGTATAGCTTGATATAAGCAGAATTCTGTATATTTCCAACGCAAGAACCCCCCAAAATTGTGCCCCCTCACTGATTTCAACTGCCCCATAGTCACTTTATCCTGGCGCGGGTCTGGGCAAAATATGATAATAACACAACAACTTGATGGCTGTAGCTTACTAGCCAGGCAACCTCTGTAGCTAGCCAGCAATCTAGCAAGCAAAGCTAAAGGAATTGCAAACGGGTTAACAATTTTTTTCCTTCTAAATATTAGCTATTGGGCTAGTATTGGAGCAGTGGCATGTATTCATGGTAGCCAGGCTTCCCAATTTTTTTTAGCAATATATATTTTTACATATATAAAATGATGTATCTTTCGTCTCTCTGTGTTTCATAATTTTCCTCAAATTTGCATGAGGCTGAATGTATGTCACCAGAGAAAGCATCAGAGCAAGTGAAACAGTGCATATCTGTATGTGTAGCCCATCTATCCAATGCTGTCTGGTCAAAAAGAGTATGATATTGTTGCTGCCCGAAGCATTGAATGCAAAAGAAGCCAGCGATCATTTGGCATCCCTATCTAAAGAACATCTTTAATAATAATAGCCAATCAGCGTTGTGCTACACTGAGTGAGCTCAACGGTAAATGGTCCTGGAACACCCCAAAATAAGTGTCAAGGGAAGCCAGTTTGGATTTGGCTTCAGACCAATCACATCACATTAAAAGCCAAATGTTATTGACAGAAAAAAATTGAATTATTGTATCTCATTGTGTTGTTGTCCTCTGGTGGCTAGCTAGCTAGCTAAAATTGTCCCTTTCCTAAATTAGCCATGGATGGATATAGGGATTTGGACTTGTGGTTTTACTTGATTCTCCTTACTGGCCAATGATTATAATGGCGAATCTGATCCAACCATAAATTCATACATTCTGACCCTGGCCTGGGAGGATGGAAGTTCAATTTGTAGCTAGATAGAGTAGGGTAATTTTAACTAGCTGGCTCATCGTTGCCCATGAAAGGAAGGTAGGGTAGTGAGCAAGCATTTTAGCCAGGTAGCCTAGGACAACAAAAAGTGTGTACTGTATGACAGTCATTGACCGTTTCGGCAACATGAAAGAGAGGAGGTGTCACGCCCTGACATAGAGATCTCTAGTTGGTTTGGTCAGGGTGTGAAATTCTAGGTGTAGATCTATGTTATCTATGTCTATGTTGGCCGGGTGTGGTTCCCAATCAGAGGCAGCTGTCGATCATTGTCTCTGATTGGGGATCATACTTAGGTAGCCATTTTGCCCACCTATGTTGTGGGATCTTGTTTCAGTTTGGCTTGTTGGATGTTTAGCCTTTTGAACTTCACGTTACGTTGCTTTTGTTGTTTTGTTGGTGTTTAATATAATAAACGATTATGCACGCATACCACGCTGCACCTTGGTCCAATCGTTTACACGACGAACGTGACAGAAGATCCCACCGAAAGCAGCGTGTACAGGAAGAGCAGACAACATGGACATGGGAGGATATTTTGGACGGTAAGGGATCCTGGACTTGGGAAGAGATCCAGGCAGGTATGGATCGCCTTCCTTGGGAGCAGACGGAGACAGCGAGGGAGAATCAACAGCGACGCCGATGGTGCCGACCGCTAAGGAAGCCCGAGAGGCAGCCCCAATACATTTTTGGGGGGGGCACACGGGGTGGTGGGCGAAGCAGCAGGAGGCCCTGAAAGACCTGCAGCTCAGCACTCTGAGAGAGGAGACCACCACCTTACGGAGGCTGATAGAGAAGAGGGAGCAGGAGCTCTCCCTTCAGAGGGAGGCGCTGCAGGAGGCCCACAGGGAGGAGTCAGTGGATGCACGGAGAGAGGAGCTGGCCAGGCAACAGGAGGAGCTGAGAGAGGAGTTAACCCTCCAGCAGCAGAGAGCTCGGGCCTTAGAGCAGAGGCTGGCGGAGCCAGGTTTAGCAGAGCCAACTCCCCGCACTCGCTTTGAGGAGCGTGTGACCGTGCAGGCACCAGGCTATACGCATGCTTTACGCACTGTGCCGCCAGTGCGCCTTCACAGACCGGTATGGCCCGTGCCTGCTCCTCGCACCAACCCAGTGGTGCGTGTCTCCAGCCCGGTTCGCCCCGTACCTGCTCCCCGCACCAAACCAGTGGTGCGTGTCTCCAGTCCGGTACGGCCCGTACCTGCTCCTCGCACTAAACCAGTGGTGCGTGTCGCCAGCCCGGTTCACCCCGTACCTGCTCCCCGCACCAAACCAGTGGTGCGTGTCTCCAGTCCTGTATGGCCCGTACCTGCTCTTCGCACCAAACTAGTGGTGCGTGTCGCCAGCCCGGAACGCCCCGTACCTGCTCCCCGCACCAAACCAGTGGTGCGTGTCTCCAGACCTGTACGGCCCGTACCCGCTCCTCGCACCAAACCAGTGGTGCGTGTCGCCAGCCCGGTACGCCCCGTACCTGCTCCCCACACCAAACTAGTGGTGCGTGTCTCCAGTCCTGTACGGCCCGTACCTGCTCCTCGCACCAAACCAGTGGTGCATGTCGCCAGCCCGGTGCGCCCCGTACCTGCTCCTTGCACCAAACCAGTGGTGCATGTCCCCAGCCCGGTACGGTCCAGTCCAGGGTCAGAGCAGTCTGCTCCACAGGTGCCTAGTCCAGCTCCGGTTTAGCTGCTCCACTCCAGTGCCAGAGCAGTCCGCACCACCGGTGCCAAGTCTAGCTCCGGTCAGCTGCTCCACTCCAGTGTTCGCACACACACACACACACACACAGAAATCGGTATCATGGACAGCCACACGATATTTAGCTTACGTTGATTGGACTAAATTGCTTTTGGACTCTTTTAGTTGTCACTTTATTAGACTAAGCATTGGTGATTTGATGATGTTGAAGTTGAAATGGTACTGGAATAGTGGAGGCAGCTCCTGTTTTCTTTGCAACTTGCGATAATTCTCCGGTCTTCTAAATCAATAGTTGTTTAGTAGTCCGAAAATGTCAGAAACATTAACTTGATTGACCAAGCTGTAGGTCATGCAATATACTTTGTGGACTCCAGCAGACAGATGTTGCTCTCCGGTTTTGTGATGAAACAAAGGTGTGGTTGAATGTATTCTGCCACTGTGTCTATATATCACGGTGTCAAGGCAATTAAACTAACAGGTTATCCTCTACGGGATCGGTGTCCCATATACGGGACGGTTGAGCTAACGTGCGCCAATGTGATTAGCATGATTGTTGTAAGTAACAGCAAACTTTCCAGAACATAGACATGTCTTATATGAGCAGAAAGCTTAAATTCTTGTTAATCTAACTGCACCGTCCAATTTACAGTAGCTATGACAGTGAAAAAATACCATGCTATTGTTTGAGGGGAGTGCATAACAACAAAAAACATATCACGTACTTACATTCAGTAATCTTGCTCTGATTTGTCATCCTAAGGGTCCCAGAGATAAAATGTAGCATAGTTTTGTTTGATAAAATCAATTTTTAAATTCAAATGTAGGAACTGGGTTCTACAGTTTGAACCCCTGCTGTCTCTGGCTCCACACCCACTCCACCTGGCCATCTAGATGTGTGAAAGTTAGTGTAGAAGCTAATGATCCATCACGTATGACATTCCTGGGAGTGTGTAAACTTACATTTTGTATTACCATATCATTTTTGTATGTTCTCTTTAGTTATGTACTAGAAAATGTATCAATTGACCAATTCGGCACATTTGGGCAGGCTTGATATAAAATAGTCCAGTATTGCAATGCTTCACTGGATCAATCTGAAACACTGATGCCATCTAGTGGCCGAAATCTAAATTGCGCCTAAATGGCAATATTATTTTTATTATTATTATTATTATTAATACAAAAATGTTTTGTCATTTAGCAGACGCTCTTATCCAGAGCGACTTACAGTTAGTGAGTGCATACATTAATTTTTTAGATTTTTTCATACTAGCCCCCCGTGGGAATCAAACCCACAACCATGGCGTTGCAAACGCCATGCTCTACCAACTGAGCTACATCCCTGCTTATATTGTGGCATTTCTCTTCCATTTCAAAGATGATAAAAAATAAATAAAAAAAAACCCATGTTTTTTTTGTTTGTATTATCTTTTTCCAGATCTAATGTGTTATATTCTCCTACATTAATTTCACATTTCCACAAACTTCAAAGTGTTTCCTTTCAAATGGTATCAAGAATATGCATATCCTTTCTTCAGGTCCTGAGCTACAGGCAGTTAGATTTGGGTATGTCATTTTAGGCGAAAATTGAAAAAAAGGGTCCGGTCCTTAAGAGGTTAAAGAGCAAACAACGCAATTATCACAAAACATAGGATGTAATATGGCTTTTTGTCCTGGCTTGGCTTCCCCAGTGATTTTACTCATGCACCGCTATTGCATTTGAGGCCAACAAACACGTTCCTCTCATGCTTGGTACGTATTTCCCCCAGCATTATAATGAAAAGGGACCCTTAGGACACACTCTTTTTATACAATTTCTCCCGGAGAGCATTGCCAGTGGTGGGAGATTTCAGCGTGCATTAGTGATGCGCAAGTTGACTCATAGGGTCATGAAATATTGTGTGGATGAAGGGCGGGTGGGTTGAATAAAGAGAAAACAATATCTTTAAAAATCCATAAATTTATAATTCTTGTCCAATTTATATCTATAGTTTACATTTATGTTTTTCTTTCATTCTTTTAGATTATCTGGCATTAATGCATAAGCCTAAATGTTAGCGCCTAACTGTACACTCTAAAAAGAAAAGGTTCCTGGAGGATCCTTTAAGATAATATAAGGTTAAAAAAGGAATCTTAAAGGGAAACTGCACCATTTTTCAACTTCATATTCATCATCTCCAGCACCACTCCATCATCAACATACTGTATGTGAAAATAGTGCGTTTCTATGTTTTGTAGTAAAACAGATGTAGGAAGATAAGTGTTTCCAATGACATCATAGGTGTGATTTTGAACAATTGTGAGTAGACATTGCCTACTAATTGTCTACTAATTGGTGTTTGATGACATTGGAAACTCTTATATTTCTCTATCGGATCGACATGAAAGGTGAGTAAACATTAACTATTCGCTAG